>NW_016107537.1:2822779-2888838 GCF_001604975.1 Cebus imitator
TTTAGTAGAGACAGGGTTTCTCCATGTTGGTCAGGCTAGTCTCGAACTCCAAACCTCAGGTGATCCGCCCACAAAGTGCTGAGATTACAGGCATGAGCCACCACACCCAGCCCAGTCACAGAGTTGAGTGGTATTCATACACATATTTTGGAGCTTCCCTCTCTGTGGCTTCGTTATTTTTTGGATGTTCCGCCTTTGTTTTCACTAATTTTGGCAGTCTCAAACTCCATTTTCTTTTTTCTTTTTTATATAAGATGGAGTCTTGCTCTGTCCACCCAGGCTGGAGTGCAGTGGTACTATCTTGGCTCACTGCAACCTCCACCTCCCAGGTTCAAGCAATTCTCAGGCTCCTGAGTAGCTGGGATTACAGGTGCACACCACCAAGCTAGGCTAATTTTCATATTTTTAGTAGAGACGGGGTTTCACCACGTTAGCCTGGCTGGGCTCTTGACCTCAAGTAATCTGCCCACCTTGGCCTTTCAAAGTGCTAGGATTACAGAGGTGAGCCACCATGCATGCCCTCAAACTCCATTTTCTGACTCCCTAAAACCATACTGAGGTTTCATGAAATGAATTTATCATTAAACTAAGTGAAGGGAAAGGGCTTTTTCTAACTGTGAGTTAAACTCCAGATGGAATAAAAAAATAGATTACTGAATTTGACTACATAAAAAATTTTTTTTTAATTTGCACAGCAAAAAGCATTATGAACAAAGTCAAAAACAAGTGACAAACTGGGAGAAAATCTTTGCAATATGACAAAAGGGTGCAATTCTTAATGCAGAAAGTACTCTTAAAAAGTGATGGCCCAAATATCCCAAAACCTCATGGAAAAATGGGAAAATAATGTGAACAGACAATACATTGAAAACATATTAAAATGACCCTTGTGCAGATAAAAAACTGTTCAAAGTTACTCATAAATAGGGTCACGTGAAGTTACCACTATCAAACTGGCAAAAATTAAAAAGTATCAGAACACATTCCATTGATGAGACTTTGAAGAAACAGACTTCACTCAGTGGAATGAAAACTGTACAAATCCTCTGGAGGAGAATTTGGCAATATCTAACAAAACTACAAATGTATTTACCTTTGGGCCTAACAACTATATTTCTGGAAACATACCCTGAAGATATAACTCAAACAATACTAAAATTTATATAATAGGGTTATTCACTGTAATGTTGTTTGTAATGACCAAATGTTGGGAAGAAGAATTAAATACATAAGAGATGGGTGGAGTAACGTACAGTGTAACTATAATGTAGATTCTTCTGTGGCTATAAAAAATGAATGAAGTAGATCTCTATGTGTGAAAGAAATACAGGAAGGATAAGCCAGAGATTAAAGATATATTGCCACCTACGTGAGGTCTGTAGAAAAAAAGGGAATAGATGGAAAGGGGGTGGTTGGAATGAGAAAAGAGTGGTAGCTCTGAGTACACTTTTGTGTATAGCATTGAGTGTTAGAAATTTGTAATATTTCACATAGCTAAAAAGTGAATAATGAAAATCAACCAGGATATTGAGGAAACCCAAAGTAGAATGCAATTAGTTACAAATGAACCCAACTTGTTATAAATAACAAAACCGCATTGAAAGGTAAAATGATTATTAAGCATTCTTTGGATTTTAAAAATGAATTGTGCAGGCCAGGCGTGGTGGCTCACGCCTGTAATCCCAGCACTTTGGGAGGCTAAGGTGAGCAGATGCAAACAGAAAACACTGTATAAATACAGGCCAGGCGTGGTGGCTCACGCCTGTAATCCCAGCACTTTGGGAGGCTGAGGCAGGCAGATCACTTAGGTCAAGAGTTTGAGACCAGCCTGACCAACATGGTGAAATCCCATCTCTACTAAAAATACAAAAATTAGCCAGACATGGTGGTGCATACCTGTAATTCCAGCTACTTGGGAGGCTGAGGCAGGAGAATAGCTTTGGGTAGGCCTAGAAGCAGGGACACTTTTGTGTATAGCATTGAGTGTTAGAAATTTAGTAATATTTCACATAACCAAAAAATGAATAACTAAAATCAACCAGGATATTGAGGAAACCTGAACCCTGGAGATGGAGGTTGCAGTGAGCTGAGATCATGCCACCGCACTCCAGCTTGACTGACAGAGCAAGATTCATCTCAAAAAAGGAAAAGAAAGAAAAAAGGAAAGAAAAATAAAGAGGGAAACAACACGAAACAAGATCATTCCTGTGACCAGCCACAACAAAGCTAAGGCTTGGGAGCACTGTACTCCCGCGAGGTGGTCACAATTGGCCTTGGATTTCTGCTTGTCCACTCCTGGGTCTCCTCAGACCACCAGCTATCCCTTCCTGGACCACCACGCATAGCTTGCTACATCATCCTTTCCCTCTCTCTAGAGTTTCAGTGTTTTAAGCCTTATCTCTCACTGAGCAATGGGACTATGGTCCCCCTGTACAGGACTTTCAAGCCCCAGTGAGCAGAGAGGGAACCTCACTTTTGCACGAGGTGGCCTTTGCACAAGCAGCCATCAATGCTCTGAAGATACAAAGAGGGCCCCTCTATCAGGTCATCTTCCCAACTCAACTCAACCACAGGAGTAAGAAGATATATCAAGCTCAATGCAAACAATGAACTTAGAATATCTGGTTACCAATATTACTTCCTGTCTTTGATGATCTGTCTCTGGAACAAAGCTCTTGATATTTCTGTGCCATGAGATTGTTGTAAAACATCTGCCATTCAGGCCACTGTACTGGTTTCTAAAAACTTTACAAATGCAGAGTGGTTGCTATCACTCTCCGTTCCCTGTCCCTACCCTCAAAGTCTCAGAGCAGTACCAGCTAACCAGCACTGACTTTTCTCTGTCTGGATTCATCATCAATGGCTTTTCTGAGTTCTTCAAGATCTACCAGCTACCACCTGACCAAAGCTATTAGATCAATATCCCTGATTGGTGGACATCCTATTGTCCTTTTCCCAGGTACTTGATATATACATATGTGCCATCCAGTTGCCAACATACACAGCTTGAACTTTCAACAAAAGAGAACTAAGGTGAGACTCCAAACCCCAAGCAGGTGACCTGAGCAAAGACACTGTCAGTCTAAAACTATAACAAACAGAATAGGTGGCATCTGTTAGAAAGATAGGCTTTAGCAAAGTACTGTGGTTTATTATGTTTTAAATATCTAAGCTAAGAGCCTTAAAGTCACACACACACACACACACACACACACACACACACACACACAGTCACACACAAGAGTAGTCAGGTTGCACACTGACCACAACAATAAAATCTGTGGGCGGCAGTTTTCTACACAGGAAGATCTAGAAAGTTATGTTTCTAATAATCTTTTTTCCAGCCTCCACCAATTCTCCATCCAAACCTCCAAATCTGAATAAGGAAAAATAACTTAGAGCAGTTGTTTCCAAATAGTTACTGCCCCTGGATTTTGAGGGATTTTGAGGCTCATTCATGGTGTTCATTTGCAAATGACTTGCCTTTTGCTTGGGACTCAGCCTTGCAGTGTGATGGAGGGCAACCTGTATCAGATTTTGAAAACTAGTCTTTCCCAGGTTATTCTCATATACCCTGAAGCGGGGGGCACCACCAGTGTGGTGGGAGAATGCTACAGGTGATGAGAGACAAAACAGGAATCAGCCCTTGGAGAATTAGAACTATTTTAAGTCCATCTGTATTCTCATCCTTCCACTTCCCCAATTTCTGTTAAGCACACTTGAAAATAAACAGTCGGCTGGGTGTGATGGCTCATGCCTATAATCCCAGCACTTTGGGAGGCCGAGGCAGGAGGATCACCTGAGGTCAGGAGTTCGAGACTAGCCTGGCCAACGTGGTGAAACCCCGTCTCTACTGAAAATATAAAAATTAGCCAGGCGTGGTGTTAGGTGCCTGTAATCCCAGCTAGCTACTTGGGAGGCTGAGGCAGGAGAATGGCTCGAACCCGGGAGGCAGAGGTTGCAGTGAGCTGAGATCATGCCAGTGCACGCCAGCCTAGGGGACAAGAGTGAGACTTTGTCTCAAAAAAAAAGAAACAAAGAAAAAAAGAAAAGAAAAGAAACAGTCATTTGTTAAACAGATTGATTACTGAGAATCTATTTTTTTCTCCATAGACTTATATCACAGAATGACAAAAGCCTACCAGAATGTTCCTGGATGACAAGCCATTCTTTATTGGTTTATTTTTTCTTCCCACTAATGTGGAAATATGCAGCAACTGTGATGGAGAGTTGTTTGCAACAAGATTTTGTAAAACTGGAGAGCAAGGCAGGCAAGGGAAGCTAGGAGGCTGGACTCCTCCTGTGGCCACCAACACATTGTAGAAAGGGGATTTCCTGGCTCCATTTTAAGTGAAATTCTGGCTACACCAAGCAGGGGAATGCATTATCGAATGACAGCAAAGGCTTGTTCTTTCATGGTAACTCAGTGGTCTTCTCAACTCTCTGTGAACTGGTATCCCTTCACACTTGCTCCGGGGTGGGGGGCAGATGGGCTTCCCATGTGCTTAGAAGGATTGACCAAGCATCTCTTAAGTAAAATGAGCTTTTGAAGAAAGTTAAAGATCATTACTAAAAAGCTGAGAAGAAAAGCAGGGTTCTGAAACCCACTTGTGTTTTTGCCTTCTTAATTTAAAGATTCTGAACTAAATCACAGGGTTATTTTTAGAAGATCTCAGAATTCTAGATGAAATCACCCTCTCTTGGACAGTGTCCAAAGACTATTGCCCAGACTCTGTTTGGGTCAGATGTTCAAATTGCTAAACAGAATCATTTTATGTCAAAATACACCAAACTAATGCAGGTAGACATGAGCCAACGTACAGCTAGCTGAGCAAAAAGCTGGGCCAAAAATACAAACTAAAGTGCAGAAGTCCGTATTCTTTCCTCTAAGTTTGTAGGTTTTGCCTTAATTTATCGTATATTTTATTTGGCCTTGGGCTAAAACCAGAGGTGGACTTAGAATTAGACTATTTAGAAAAAGGCAAGAGCATATTTTCTAAATCTTTGTGGTCTTCCCCTGCCAGGCCCTAGAAAACTATCTGTGCTCAATGAATATTTATTTGAATTGACCATAAAGATGCTTACATGAATGGTAGTAACCAAGATATTTAACATAAGTGCAAGGCTTATAATTTTTAGTGCTTTTAAAAATATATTTTATCTTAATATATCCTTTTAACAAGTTTGTATCATAACCTACTCTTGTTTTCCCAAATTATAGATACGAGAACCAAAGCTTGAGAGTGGTAAAAGCTAGTTCTGTGATTCTAAAACCCTTGTTCACCACCCCACATGCCTAACATTTATTTTATGTTTCGGAAACATACTACGTGTGTGTAAATGTTTTCTTCTCTTGAAATCAGAAAATACACACAGGAGAAAATGAACAATTTGGTCTCTGGCAAAGAAGAACTATGAGCAGAAAATACTTCGGAATATTTAAGAACTACCAGACAGCATCTAACATCATGCTGAAAATAAAATAAAAGGCAGACATTTTACAGTGGACCTATTTTTCTAATACAGATTGAACATCCAAATCCAAAAATATAAAATCTGAAAAGCTTCAGAATCCAAAAGTTTTTGAGCACTGACCTGATGCTCAAAGAAAATGTTCATTAGAGCTTTTTGGATTTCAGATTTTCAGATGTGAGATGCTTGCAAGTATAACACAGATACTCCAAAGTCAAAAAAATCTGCAATTGGAAACACTTCTTGTCCAAAGCGTTTAACCTGTATTAATAAAATAAAAATATGCAGGGTAGGGGAATGGGAAAAATAAAATGAAAATATGAAAAGCAGATGATAGACTCCTAAACCCTAACAGTAAAAACTTAGAAAGTTGGAGAAATAAAGTGTTAGTGGAGAATTGTGGATTCTAATACCATGCTGGAAAAGTACAATTTGGTTCAACATTTTATAAAGAACAATTTTGTAGTATGTAAAGTCTAAAAGCCATACAGTTAAGGATATTCATTATGACATTGTCCACATAACTAAAAACGTAGAAGCATCAGAATCTTGTACAATCATGTTCTTATTGACATAGAAAGATAGCCACATTATATTATTAAATGGAAATATTGGTTGAAAAATATTATAATTCCTCTTTATATTTTGCTCCAAAAATGTGTATATCAATGCCAACACTTTTTAACAGTTTTTTTGTTTGTTTTAGATGCTATATTAGTTATCTATTGCTGAGTAGCAAACTATTCCCAAATTTAGCATCTTAAAACAAAAAATATGATCGTCTCACACAGTCTATGAAGGTTAGGAACCTGGGCATATCTTGGTGCATGGTTGGCTCAGATTCTCTCATGAGATTACAGTCAAGTTGTTGACTACCTGTCCCAGACTTGCAGTCTCTGAAGCTTTGGTGAGGGGGAGAGAGAGAGAGAGAGAGAGAGAGAGAGAGAGAGAGAGAGAGAGAGACTAAGACTAAGGCACAAGCCACAGTGCCTTTTATAAGACAATTTCAACTTCAGGCCAATTTTGATACAATGTGGGCAGTCTATGAGGGTGTGACTACAGGAGGCAGGGATCATTGAAAGCTGTCTTGGAGCTTGGCTCTCATAGCCCATCCTAATCATCCTTAATGATTCACATTCCTCTAAAAACATACAGCTTCCAAGGCCCACAAAAGTTTCACCTCATTATGGCATCAGATCACAGTCCATAATCCCCTCATCTAAATTCAGTCTAGATGCAAATAAGGCTCCTCAGGTGTTATTCCTTAAGTACAGATCCTCTCCATTTGAAGCTTGTTAACTAAGGAGACAAGTTGTCCTCTAATATACAATGGTGGGACAGGACAGGATAACTGCTATGTATACTCTTACTCTAAAAGGAGGAAAATGGGAAAAATGCAGGAATCAGTGGTCCATATAAATTCTGACACCCAGCTAAGCAAACATTGGAATTTCCTTGATAAGGGCACAGTGCTATGCACACCTAGGTGGTTCGATTCTCTGTGACCCTTGACTCCACCCTCTGGGTTCTTGCTTCTTCCTCTGAGACATCCTGACTTTTCATAAAAGGTAGTACCTGTTTGCAGCTGGGTGCTTTTTTTTTCCTCCATTTGTTCCCTGATTGTAGAAGCTTAGTGACTCTATTCATTTTGTATTGTCTCTGTACCTTTCAGCACAAGCTGAAAGATCTTTGGCTGATACAATTCTTTTAAAAACTTTGTGCATTTCCTGTGAATCTTTGGGGAGGTTTATTCCATTAGACAAAAGCCACACCCACAAATCTCTTTGACATAGGCCCTTGGGGGTGTTGAGAAGGCTGACAGAGGATGCCCTCAAGCTTCCTAGAAGCTTTATTGTGTAATTAAGACAGTCTGAAAGACATACTTGTAATCTCAGAAGGCCTTTTGCATGACTCAAGACTTACCTTTATTTTGAGATGGAATCTTGCTCTGTCGCACCATCTCAGCTCACTGCAACTTCTGCCTCCCAGGTTCAAGATTTTCCTGCCTCAGCCTTTCAAGCAGTTGGGACTACAGGTGCCGGCCACTATACCTGGCTAATTTTTTTGGCATTTTTAGTAGAGACGGGGTTTCACCGTGTTGGCCAGGATGGTCTCAATCTCTTGACCTCTTGATCTGCCATCCTCAGCCTCCCAAAGTGCTGGGATTACAGGTGTGAGCCACTGCACCCAGCAAAACTTACCTTTAATCTTTTTCAGTTCTTAAAGAATTATACAATCGTGTCCTGGGCTTTATCCTTAGATTACACATTTCTGGGAACATCCTGGATTATATTTTTGCTCTGAAGCCATTTTAATTTTAGCATTGTCTGCTGCTGTGGTTAAGCTGTGTCCTTCAAAAGGACATGTTGAAGTACTAACCCCTGGTACCTGTGAATGTGACCTTATCAGGAAATAGGGTCTTTGCAGAGGTAATCAAGTTAAAATGAGGTAATCAATATGACTAGTGCCCTGATAAAAAGAAGAAACAGCAGAGACATATGGGGAGACATCATGGGCATGTTGCATGATGACAGAGGGAGAGACTGGAGAGATGTGGCTGCAAGCCAAGGATTGCTAGCAGCAACCAGAAGCCAGGAAGGTCAAGGAAGGACTCTAACCAGGGTCTCAGAAGGAGCATGGCTCTGCTGCCTCCATGACTTCAGACTTCTGGCTTCCAGAGCTGTGAGAAAATAAATCTCTGTTATTTTAAGCCACCTAGTCTGTTGTGCTTTGTCACAACGGCCCTAATAAATGAACAGATGGACCATATGGAGAGCTTGCAGATCTTCACAACCATATTAAGTGCTAGGTCCTTCATGTTAAAAGCTCTTTCCTTGAGGTTCTCTCTCTCTTCTTGCACATCACTATAAGCTGCAATAAGAAGGCAGGCAGCATCTTCAACTTTCAGGATGGACATCTCCTTCGCTGGATCACTTCATTGATTGGGTATTGATTGAATCACTTCATTGATTCGACTTTCCACATAACTTCAGGCAACAGTGTTGCTACAGCTCAGCCACTACGTAACAAGGATCCTCTTCCTTCATTTTCCAATAATTTTACCTCACTTTCCCACCAGTGCTCTCCTACAGCTTAAGACCATAAAGGTTTCTTTCAATACTTTCTTCAAGCCATTTTAGGCTTCCACTAGGACTCTTCTCAAAGCTCACTGCACAGTTGCAAAGTCACACCCCCTACTGAGGCTTTTGTTATGTCAGCACCCAACTTTTGGGTACCCAAATCTGGATTAGGTATCTGCTGCTGTGTAACAACCTGCCCCAAACCTAGTGGATTAAAACACCAAGCATTCATTATGCACATAGTTTCCAAAGTCTGGGAATCCAGAAGCTGCCTGATGATGTGATTCTGGCTCAGGGACTCTCATGAGGTTGCAGTAAGTGTCGACTGTCCTATGCTTGCAGTCTGTGAAGCTGTGACTAGGGCTGCAGGTTATGCTTCCAACGTTACCCATGTGGTTGTGGGCAGGAAGCTTCAGTTTCTTGCCACCTGGGCCTCCCCATAGGGCGTGTTTATGACATGGTTTTTCCCAGAGTTATTAGAGATAGGGAAAGAGAGAGAGTGCAACAGAGTGACCAAGATGGAAGTCATAATGTATTTTATCTGGAAGAAACATGCCATTATTTCTGCTGTATGTCACACAGATCAACTCTGGTACTGCATGGGAGAGAACACTCAAGGGTACAAATATCAGGAGGAGGGATTCTTGAAGAGGGGTCCATCTTGGAGGACAAAATGTATTCTGCACACACAGGCTCACGGTTATGGGGTCATCATTTTGCTTTTCTGGTTAATGCTTTTGATAAGATTAATCTTACCAACGGGTAGAGGCTGGATTGTGTATCTAAATTCAAACATTGATTTCCCAACTCCTAGTACATCAGGATGTGACGATATTTAGAGATGGGAGTCTTGAGAGAGCTGATTCAGTTAAAATGAACCTGTTAGAGCGGGGCCCTAATGTGATACGACAGTACCCTTATAAGAAGGGCACCAGGGGTATGGGTACATGAATGGATGGCCATGAGAGGTAGCAAGGGGGCAGCCACTGCAAGCCAAGGAGAGAGGCTCCAAGAAAACCAACCCCTTGGGCAACTTGATCTTGAACTTCCAGCCCCAGAACTGTGAGAAAATAAATTTCTGTTGTTTAAGGCACTCAGTCTGTGGCATTTTGTCATGGCAGCCCCAGCTAACTAGTATAACAACCTTTTGAGAGATATCTGAAAATATCTTGCTTTTGCCAACACACATTTACTCATCGTTTACTTTTGAAAATCTTTTAAAATATCATTTTTGTTTTGATATGTATAGTTATACATCAATGCATATAATTAGATTTGTTTCTATACACAATGTGTAATCTAATCTAATCTGAGAGTCTGTGCTTTTACTAGGAGGATTGAGACCTCTTTCATTTCATATTATAGTCCATTTTAAATCTAATCCCCCACTTTCCAGAGGTGGGAGCTGGAGGGATTTATGGCTCTCTAGGATGAAAATGTATCAAAAGCTGCCTCTCCACTGCTTATTGTGGACTGACTTAAGGGATCATATTGTAATGGAAATGTTGTTTTCAAAGAATTACCAGATCAACTTAGTTTAAGATCAAAGCATTAATCTTTTGGGGCCAGAGAGAGGGGTCTTGAATTGAGCCAAATTAGAAGAGACAAAGGGGATATCACAATTAATGGGAAACAGATTTAGGGAAGCAATCCCAGAGAAATTCTCAAACCAAGGAGCAATTCGCAGTGGGAACTTTTTAACAAGCTCTCCTGGCCTCGGTGTGGGTTCACTTAAAGGAGCCACACTGGAGTGTCTTTGAGTCTCCTAAGAACAAGTTTTCTGATTTGTTCTTTGCTCTGCTCTGATTACACAAACTTCTGGACACTTGTTTATCTTCATTGCTTTGTCTGCTGCACTGATTTGGAAAACAAGTATTCTGTGTTCAGTAGTTAGGTTAGCTTTCAATTTAATAAAACATATCTATTTCTCTAGTAACTAGAGAAACATAACCTACGTTTCTCTAATTACTAAAGTCAGAACAAAACAAGGTCTTTTGCTTACCCTGTAATTAAAGTAAGAAATTCAGCATGTTTTTACTTTGTCTTTCATCTTACCTTAAAAAATAGTATAGACTATTACAGAACCAGTTCATCAAGTTTTTTTAAAAAAATAATTTTTTTCCAAAAAAATATTTTTAGCTTCCATAGTTAATTTTAGGACTTTTAAAAAGTTTTTTTGAGACAGGGTCTCTCTCTGTTGCCCATGCTGGAGTACAGTGGTACACTCTCAGCTCACTGCAACCACTAACTCCCAGGCTTAAGCGATTTTCCTGCCTCAGACTCCTGAGTAGCTGGGACTACTCAGCTACTTTCTTTGAATTTTTTTTATAGAGATGGGGTTTTGCCATATTGCCCAGGCTGGTCTCAAACTTCTGAGCTCAAGCAATCTGCCCTGCCCTGGCCTCCCAAAGTGCTGAAATTACAGGCATGAGCCACCGTGCCCAGGCAATTTTGTGACTATTTTTTGAAAACACATAATATTGACTTCACAGGGACCACCAATTCTTTTATATCTTGACTTCCTTATTTTTGAGTTATTCATTTGGATTCTGTGTCCTATGGAGTAAGTTTTAAAATAATTTTTTAAGGAAGGCTATATTAGTGAAATTGCTTCTGATTCTTAGATATCTAAAAATATCTTTCCATAGCCTGTACTCAGGGATTAAATTTGGCTTGTAATATTATGCTTAGGTAATGAAGATTCCTCTTTAGAGGAATACCTTTTACTCCATTTGGAGCTAGTGAATGACAGCAGGTAGCCTAATTTTTTCTCTTTTTGAGTAAACTATTATTTTCTGTTTTGTTGCTCACCTACTGTTCTCTTTATTCTAGATTTTTCATCTATGTCCAAGCATAAGCCGTTTTTTTCCATAGGCATAGGATTTTTTTTTTACATAAGGGAAATTCTTTTTCTGCTATGTTTGTGATGACTATTTCTGCCCCTTTTGTTCCAGCACTTCCAGAAATATTTGTTATCCATAAGTTAGATTTCTACTACTTCACTCTGTCTCTATGTTCTTCTCCTTCCATATCATTTTTCAGCCTTTTCTTCTACAGTCTTAGAAAACAGTTCCCAGATTGCATTGTTAATTCTGCTCTTTACTGCAACTGTAGCATTTTTCCTTTTGCATATATCCATCTCTTATTTTGGCTGGCTCCATGTTTGATATGTGGAGGATATGTGGAATGATTTAAACCCACCTGAATGTGTTCTTGGGGTCTGGTGGAGCCTCACCTCAGATCTATGCCTGGGGGATAAACTGATTTACACAATTCCTACCCTGGCTTCCTGCAGGTTCTCATCCAGTGTAGCTGCGTTCCACAAAGGTGGATCTTGGCAGCTTTCTGCTTCTAGGGGCACTTCTGTTTCCAGAGCATTTCCTAAGAGAATATCCATCCCTATGTACCATCCATCCTCTTCCCTTCTACCTCTGCTATGTTGTACTTGGAGACGTGACCTTGAAGTTGATATAAAAAGGGGTGAATTGGAGGGAGAGAGTTGCAGGAACCTAATTCTGGCCTTCCTGGAACCTAATTTGCACGCAGAAGGAGAGAAGCAATCTGGACTCTGATTACAGCAGCCCTCAACCCCTGACCTGGACAGAGAGTGGGAGGAGCAAAGCCTTCTCCTGAGATCCCATTGGCTATTCTATGCTGGATCAGAAGATGAAATAGATATTGCTAGGGTGGACAGTGATCCTTCAGACCAACCCCACTGGCACTGAACTTGGTAGAAATTCCCTCTATATTTCTATCAAAGCTGACACAAGGTTTTATGCTTTTGCAGAGCTTCATGGGGATTTTAATAGGAGATAGAATGCATCTTAGACCAACCCAATGTTAATTTTTACATATGCCTGATGCAGTTCCCCTCCCTGCCTTAGAGAACAATGTACTCTTCATAGATATAAAACAATTATTTTTCAATTCTGATAAGGGCTGAAAATTATACCACTCATCAATTCCCATGGCAGCCACATGATGCTTACAGGTGGAATTGTAGAAGACGACCTAAGGGCGGTTAAACAGAAGCATCCTGGCCTCTGCAGCAAGCAACAGTGTCATGCAAAATGGCCTGTAGGAGCTCTAGTCACTTCCAGAAGCTGGTCATTAAGCTGACTCATCTTCTACTAAATTTAACACATAGTTCACCAGCAAGGATATCCCTTAAGCACATGTCAAAAGGAAAAATATAACACAGTTTATCTTTACCTTATAATAAATTCTGGCCACCAAACTCCGCTGAAGAACCTGTTCACGAAATTTCACTGCTTTCAACAGAAAGGCGAGATTATAGACTGTGTCTGTGTTAAATGCCAGGAAACTGGAGGAAAAGCACAGTGACCATCATTATTATTTTGGCCTTACCAAAGAATTTCATTTGAAAGAAATAGATTTCAAAAATATTTTTTCTATAGAAAAATAGTGTCAATATACATAATCTTGCTATCTCTCACCGAGTGTATTCATAATTCTTTTCAGTAATTTTCTGATAAATGCTTAGCTCAAGTTTATTCTAAGTGGTTGTCCTATGTCCTTGTATAGAGATCGTTTTGTTTCCTAATTTTTCCACTTACTATTGTATTATAAGTAGTGTTCAATATTTTACGTAGTCTTTCTTAATTAATAGCTATACAATTTCTATGAAGCATAACTCAGCCATTATATAATTTATGTATAACTCAACCATTATACAATTCTTTTTTTTTTTTTTTTAGACAGCATCTTACTCTGTTCCCCAGGCTGGACTATAGTGGCATGATCTCAGCTTACTGCCACCTCTACCTCCTAGGTTCAAGCAATTCTCCTGCCTCAGCCTCCCAAGTAGTGGGGATTACAGGCGTGAGCCACCATGCCTGGCTAATTTTTGTATTTTTAGTAGAGACGGGGTTTACCATGTTGGCCAGGCTGGTCTTGAACTCCTGACCTCGAGTGATCTGCCAACCTTGGTCTCCCAAAGTGCTGGGATTACAGGCATGAGCCATCGTGCCCAGTCCCCACCATACAATTCTGTCAAGCGAGACTATAATAACCACTGCTGGGTATTTATTATAATTATTTTAACTGGATATTAATAATCAAATATATCTGTTACAAAGTATTTGTCAATGGATATTTATTAAATATATTATATATCAGGAATTTGGCTCATTATTTGCTGTGAATTATTCAATTTTCTCAATAATTCTAGAATACTATAATTATCCAATGTAAAGTTCAGGAAACTGAGGCTCAGCAAGATTTGGTAAACTGCTCAAGGTCACACAGGCAGAACTCAGTCAAGCTCAGATTTTGTTAAGGAACATCAGTATTTAAAGCAAGAGGCACCCCGGAGGGAAGTGAGAGGGCTGTGGGCAAGCACAGGAGAGGGTGTGCCACAGAGATGGTGGCTTTCTTCAGCAGGCAGCAATTCCCATCTTTCCCATTTGGCAAATGAGAAAACTGAGGCACAGAGGAGTTAAGAGATGTAAGCACAGACTCAAAACAAGCAAGTTCTCCTTAAAAGCTTGTCAGCTTTTCATCATGAAACTCTGTATTTCATGCTGACTTTCTGGCCCCACCATGAACCTTTAGATAACACAGACAATCAGGGGAAGGGTTAATTCACACTTAGGGTTTCCCATAGTGCGGCTGCCTCTTGCCCTCCCCTTTCCCCACTTCCTGAGGAAATAAGTTATTATAAGACCCAAGTAACTTAAATTCACATTAACTAAAAATAAAAAACCCAAGTGGCTGTTGTTGCTTAATCAGAAGGCATGAGAGAAACGTTAAGAAGCAACTGATGTAGTGCTTTTGAGGATGCCAAGTGCTGAATTAATAATCACCCTCCATTTAGACAGGGAAGAGGGAGGTATTTACATACCAATTACCAGGAAATTTAAATGATGTCAATGTTTATTCTGCATCTGGGCTTTAAAAAGGTTGGGTTTCTGCCTCGGTCTACTTAATAAAAGATGTAAAGAACTTCCATATATTATTATTGAAAAGTATGTTTTAGTCATCTAGGGGCCATTACTGGAAACTAGCTTTCCTGGAATGCAGATGGTAGAACATGTTTGTCAACCTGAGGTTGTGAACTGCACATGCTGCAGGAAGCGGATCTCACCCACTCACCGAGTCACGTGAGTCACATGTCACATAGCTCTAGGAACCCGCCTACTGCAGAAGAGTGTGCGGACTCTCTTTAAAAACAGGAACATCACTAAAGGCAATCTCCCTGTAACTGCGTATTTTACAAGAAGATCCAAATGACTCTATTTTTAAATAAAGTTTACATTAAAATGTATATCATTAGTCATCAGGGAAATGCAAATGGAAACCACGGTGAGGTGGCCTCATACATCCACCAGAATGACTAAAATTAAATACACTGACATGAAGTGTTGCCAAGGATCTGGAGAAAGCAGAACTCTCATGCTTGCTGATGGGAGTGTAAAATGGTAAAATCACTTTGCAAAAAGTTGTCACAGTTTCTCATAAAACTAAATGCACACATACCCTATAATCTAGCAGTTCCACTCCTACTATTTGCCTAAGAGAAATAAAAACATACATTCACCAAAATGTTTATATAAGAATGCTCATAGCAGTTCTACTCACAGAAGTGAAAAACTGCAAACATCCCAGGCGTCTATTCATCAATAAGAGAATGGAAAACAAATTCTACTATATCCATAAAGTAAAATACTGCAATAATGAAAAGGAACAAACTAATCCACACAACAACATGGGTGAATGTCACAAAGTATTATGCCAAGTTCATGAGGGAGCTACAAAAGAGTACATACTGCATGGTTCCATTTATGTGAAATTCTAGTGCAGAAAAACTCATCTGTAGTGGGAAAATATCAGAACAGTGGCTGTATCTGGGTGGTAAGATTGACCAAGAAGGGACCTGAAAGAACTTTCTGGAGTGATGGTCCATATCTTAATACGAGTTTGGTTACATAGGTATATGCATTTGTAAAAACTCAGTGAATGTACACTTAAGATTTATGCATTTTATTGTATGTAATTTCTACATAAGAAGAAAAAGAATTAAAACTAAATATGTAACTCTAAAGATGCTCATGCTAAATTACTTAGAAATATGCTGATGTCTACAGTTTACTTTGAAATGGGTCAAAAAGAGAAGATGAATGGATGGGTGAGTTCCATACACGAATCCATAGATGTGATAGTGATAGGTCAGGTACAGTAATAGGTTAATATAATCTCCATGGTTTGTACTTAAACGCTTCCTATAAAATTATTTCAACTTTGCTGAATATTTGTAGATTTTACAGCATAATGTAGAAAAACATCTTGGGTGCAAGGCAAAATCTTGACTTTTCTGGACACCTACCACTACCTCCTAAAGGTCCACAGGCTGATGAGAACAGGAAGGGCCCCAGTGGCAGGCCTCCATGTGGTAGGGAGTGAGGCAGCCCTTACAGGGACAAGCCAAGGCTGAATGGCTGTCTGCAGAGCCAGGTACAGCCCCCTCTCAGAGTCATTTCCTTCCAGGGCTCTTCTCCCTGCCATGTGCCATCTGCCTTATCTGGTCCCATGGAAGTTTTCAGTACCCTGACTGACTCCTCCCAGGCCCAAATGAGGGGTAGTTGCTGTATGGACAAATGGGTGCCCATTGGAGGGATTTGAGGGTACTAGTAAGTTCTCAGCCCATCTTTCCTCAGGTCCCCACCTGCTCAAGAGTACTTTTCTCAGGGCTGTCACTATGTCTACCACCCTACTGCTCTCCGAGTGCAGACTCCTTGAAGGCAGAACCCCTAGTAACTGCTGATCACCAATGCGTTAAGAAGTGCCCAGTACACAGTGAGTGCTGAAAACACATTGATGACAAAGCCTTCTTTCACATAAAAGCCAGAGTGAGTAAAGTTTGGGGATTTAAGTGGATAAACACAGAGACTGAATCAGTAAAACCTAGATGTGTGGGAGAGATGTATACTGTTTTGGAGGTTAATAACTGAGACAAAAATAAATGGACTGGAACTTTCCAAATATTTACAATTGGAATACTGCCTTTGGCACATCTCAACTCTGTCCTGGAAAATGTGCTAGGAATATAGATTTGCATATGGGTGAGAGCGTGTCATGCTTCCAAAATGATGGAAACAAGCCCTGCTCTGCTACCTGAAAAAGAAATGAAAGGGTAGATGATTTGCAGCCAGTTGGGGAACAAGTTTCCTGCAACGATGGAGCTGATTCTGGTGGGGAGTTGTACTATTCTTTCAATTCCTTAATATATTGGACAATTTTCAAACTAATACATTGGGGGAAAAGCTATCCATACTATACACTTCCCACTCAGAGCTAGAAATATTAGGAAGACCCACTAACTCTAGAGTGTGAGGACAAATGGAGACATTAAAAATAAGAGAGACTCCAGTGAAACAGTTCTAACATGTAGAAGCTTGTGTTTTTAAGCTTTAAGATCGACGACAGTTTGAATAAACAGGTCCTGAGCAGCAATAAAAATAGGAAAAAAAAGATAGATTACAGATTTCTCAATTTTACTTCATCCCAATGGGTATAAAAAATCCCAGACCATCATTTACTATGTTTTCTATGTGTTTAATCAGGATTGTGAGATTATATTTTCTAATGAATAGTTTCCTCAGAAGCTAGTTCAATACTTTTGGATTTGGGGGACCAATAATCTCATTCCAAATAAAAATAACAATTAAAAAATACACAAAAGAAAAAAGCATAATAAGCTCTCTAAAAGTAATAAAGGAGACAATACATTCATAAGCATAAATCAGTGAAATAGAAAACAAAGGAACAACAGAAAGGATCAAAGGGAAAAGTTGGTTATTTGAAAAATAACAATAAACCAGACAAACATCTGATGAGATTGAACAATAACAAAAAAAGAAGGCACAAGGAAGCATTTTAGAAATGACAAATGAGATACTACTACAGATCTAGCAGAAGTTAAAAAGATAATGATAGAACAGTACACAAAAAATCTTACACCAATAAAATCAAAACCAAGTCAATAAATTCCTCGAAAAATATAATTTACTTAAACTGACATGAAAAGAAAAGCCTAGTCTTTAAACAATTAAGCTAATTAAAGAGTTTAAAATACTCCTAAGCCCAGATTATTTTCAAATAACTTATCAAATTCTTCCACAGAATAAGAAACCACTCCCAAAATAACTCTATGAGAGCTGTGACACTGATGTAAATCTAAATCAACAATGTACAATTCGAATGGAAAACTATAAATGTACAATAAAATTCCCCCAAAAAACTAACAAAGACAAATCCAGGAAAATATAAATATGATAATACAGCAAAATAAAATTGAATGTTTCTTAAGCATGCAAGGGTAGTTTAACATTAGATGATTTGCAAAAGTTATTCATCAAACTAACAAAATAAAGAAGAAAGATACAATCATTTCAACAGATACAGAAAAATATAATTTGATAAAATTAATCTGGTAATGACAAAAATACCTTTAAAATGTATAAGCATCTTTAGGAAGTAAAGTGTGTCTATCAATTTCAGCAAACATCATTTTTAGTTGTGAAATATTAAACTAATTATTTAGGAAGCTAGCAATAAAAGTCTGGGAGAGGTGATTCATGTCTGAAATTCTAGCACTTTGGGAGGCCAAGGAAAAGACACAGCTTGAGGTCAACAGTTCAAGACCAGCCTGGGGCAATGAAGACGGACACTGACTCCAAAAATAAAAATAAAAAACATTAGCTGGGTGTGGTAGTGTGTGCCTGTCATCCTAGCTACTCAAGAGGCTGAGGTAGAAGGATAGCTTGAGATCAGGAGTTGGAGGTTACAGTGAGCTATGACATTCATGCCACTACACTCCAGCCTGGGGGACAGAGTAAGACTCTGTCTCTAAAATTAAAATCAGCAATATGACAAAAGAACACCCTGTAAGATGGCTTCTATTCAAATTGTGTTGGTCGTCCTAGCTCTTGCTGTGAGACATGAAAAGAATAAAAGAAACAACAGTTGGAAAGGAAGAAATAAAAATTCATAATTTATAAATGATTATCTATGGAAAAAAACCTCTAAAGAATCTACAGACACATTTAAAAGAAATTTCTGTACAGTCAGCTTTATACACAAAAGCCAACTGCATGTATAATAAACCATTAACTATAAAAATCATAATTTAAAAATATTATTTTAACAATGAAATAATAAAGTAATGAGTAATAAGTCTATGAAAGGATATACTATGTATGGAAAAAATTATAAAACCCTGAAGGACACTTTGAAGATGAAAATCTTTGAGAGGAAGACCTGCTTCATAAATATGTCAAATTTTTTGCAAATCTATAGATTTAATATAGTTTCAAAGAAACTTTCAGCAGGTTTTCAGGCCTGTGATAAAATACAAATAACAAAACATTTATCATTTTCACTACTTTTTTTTTTGAGATAGAGTTTCACTCTTGTTGCCCAGGCTGGATTGCAATGGTGCAATCTCAGCTCACTGTAACCTCTGACTCCTGAGTTCAAGAAATTCTCCTGCCTCAGCCTCCCAAGTAGCTGGGATTACAGACATGCGCCACTATGCCCAGCTAATTTTATATTTTTAGTAGAGACGGGGTTTCACCATGTTGCCCAGGCTGATCTTGAACTCCTGACCTCAGGTGATCCACCCATCTCAATCTCCCAAAGTGCTGAGATTACATGTGTGAGCCACTGTGGCCAGCCCATTTTAAGTGTACAACTCAGTGATATTAAGTACATTCACATCGTTATACAACCAACACCACTATTCATCTCCACAACTTTTTCATCTTCTCAAACTGAAACTCTGTACCTATGAAACAAATAACTACCAATTCTCTTCTCTTATTAGCCCCTGGGAACCAACATTCTACTTTCTATGTCTACAAATTGGACTACTGTAGATATGTCATATAAGTACAATCCTACAATATTCATCCTTCGTTTTATTTCTAAGAAACTTGACAAACTGATTACAAAACTTATATGAAATGGCCAAAGATCCTGAACAGCCAACACAATTCTGAATTACATTTCTAATATAATAATATAATGTAATACTATAGTAATATTTTGTTTTAAAGTCAGAGTGATTATAAAAGTGTATTGTTGGATCAAAAATATACAAAAAAGACTTAGAAAATAATAGTCCCAGAATGAACTCCCAAATAGATGGAGATTTAATAAATGCCAGAAGAGACCTTGCAGATTACTAGGAAAGAATGTCCAATTCGGTAAACGGTGCCAGAACAAATGACTGTCCCTAAAGGTAAAAAATAAAATTAGATCCCTTCCTCAAACCATGCATAAAAATGTCTATGTATTTAATAATTAAATGTAGGCCGGGCGCGGTGGCTCAAGCCTGTAATCCCAGCACTTTGGGAGGCCGAGGTGGGTGGATCACAAGGTCAAGAGATCAAGACCATCCTGGTCAACATGGTGAAACCCCGTCTCTACTAAAACTACAAAAAATTAGCTGGGCATGGTGGCGCGTGCCTGTAATCCCAGCGACTCACGAGGCTGAGGCAGGAGAATTGCCTGAACCCAGGAGGCGGAGGTTGCGGTGAGCCGAGATTGCGCCATTGCACTCCAGCCTGGGTAACGAGAGCGAAACTCCGTCTCAAAAACAAAAAAACAAAAAAACAAAAAACAAAAAACAAAAACAAAAACAAAAAAAATAATAATAATTAAATGTAAAAGGTGAGACTTTCAAACTTTTAAAGATATAGATTTCATGACCTCAGAATAGATGATGCAGAAAGTGTTGGATATAAAAGAAAATATCGATAAGTTTGAGTATAATTAATGAATTTATCTCAATCAAAAGACACCATAAAGAAAATGTGACAAGGCTGGGCACAGTGGCCCACATCTGTTTTCCTGGCACTTCGGGAGGCCAAGGCAGGCGGATCACAAGGTCAGGAGATTGAAACAATCCTGGTTAACATGGTGAAACCCCATCTCTACTAAAAATACAAAAAAAAAAAAAAAAAAAAAAAATTAGCCAGGAATGGTGGCATGTGCCTGTAGTCCCAGCTACTTGGGAGGTTGAGGCAGAAGAATCACTTGAACCCAAAAGGCAGAGGTTGTAGTGAGCTGAGATTGCACCACTGCACTCTAGCCTGGGCAACAAAGTGAGACTCTGTCCCCCCCAAAAAAAAAGAAAAGAAAAAAGAAAAAAAGAAAGAAAGAAAGAAAATATAGGCTGGATGTGGTGGCTCACGCCTGTAATCTCAGCACTTTGGGAGGCTGAGGCAGGTAGATCACCTGAGGCTGGGAGATGGAGACCAGTCTGACCAACATGGAGAAGCCCTGTCTCTACTAAAAAAATACAAAATTAGCCAGGTTTGGTGGTGGGTGCCTATCATCCCAGCTACTCGGGAGGCTGAGGCAAGAGAATCACTTGAACCTGGGAGGCAGAGGTTGCAGTGAGCCAAGATTGCTCCATTCCAGTCCAGCTTGGGTGACAAGAGTGAAATTCTGTTTTTTTAAAAAGAAAAGAAAAAGGAAAAGAAAAGAAGAAAATATGAGACAAGCCACAAACATATAAAAGATAATTAAAGCATTTATGATAACAAAGGATAAAGATCCCTTAAAAATCAATAAGAACAAGACACACACACACACAATAAAAATAGGCAGAAAACATGAACAGGCATTTCACATAGGAAGAAAGACAAATGGCAAACGGACATGTGAAATCATGCTCATCCTTAATAGTAATCAGGAAAATTCAGTTTAAAGTCAGGGTGAGGGATCATTTCTTATACTGTATTGACAAAAATTAAGAAGTCTGATAGTACCAAGTGTTGGTGAGAACAGAATACGGGTCAACAAGATACATGCTGCTAATGGAGGTATAAATTTATACAACCACTGTGAAAAGTCATTTGTCACTATCTAGTAAAGTTGAACATTACTCCATAACACAGCAATTCCACTCATAGGTAATACAGTCCATAGGGGAGAGTTTTTCAAACAAGAGATTGCAAATAACTAATAGGTCATAAAATCAGTTTAAGGGTTGGGGTATTTTTTTTTAGGCAGGGTCTCACTCTGTTGCCCAGGCTCAAGTGCAGTGGCATGATCTCAGTTCACTGTAACCTATGCCTCCCAGGCTCAAGCCATCCTCCTGCCTTAGCCTCCCAAGTAGCTGGGACCACCGTCATGTGCTACCATGCCGGACTAATTTTTGTATTATTTTTGTAGAGACAGGGGTCCCACCATACTGCTCAAGCTGGTCTCACTCCTGGGCTTGAGCAATCCTTCTGCCGTGGCCTCCCAAAGTGCTTGAGCAATCCTGCCGTGGCCTCCCAAAGTGCTAGGATCATAGGCATGAGCCACCATATCTGGCTGAAATCAGTATTCTGCTAAGATCAGTATTCTTTAAAAGTAAAATTTAAAAATATCAGAGAGCATCATTAGTAATAAATAGAGAGGTGGCCACTGCTCCATGAACTGTTTGCTTCAGTTGTGTTTGAGGTGGAGGCCCTATGGATATACAGGTGTCCACGGTGATTTAAGGTGTATTTCTTATTCTAAGGGATGTCAATTAAGTTTGGAAGTCCTATAATAACTCTTGTGCATATCCCCCAGAAAAAATGTATAGGGTTTTTCATAATAGCATCATGCAAAATATCAAAAAACTGTATACAACTCAAATTTCCACAGATATCAGAGATTAGAACACAGGATGGAATATTACAGAATACTGTGAAGAGGAGTTCTGCAGCTATACATAACAATTTGAATGATTCTAAGAAACAAAATATTGAGGGAAAACAAAGTTACAAAATATTACATATATTATGCTTTATTTATAAAGCTAACAGACAATACTGAAAGATCAATACAAACAACCAAAAGCATGGATCTTGAAACCAGACTGTCTGGGTTCAAATCTTACCTCTGCCACTCACTAGCCACGTAATCTTGAGCAAGATACTTAACCTCGGTGACTCAGTTTTCTCATCTGTGAAATGGAAATAAGAACTTACCTCATGGGGTTTTTAGGATTAAAACCTGTAAAGTGCTTAGAACAGTGAACATGAAATAAAAAAGAAACTCAAGCAGAAAGGACAGAATGAGCAATGTTTTAGTTTTTAAATTGGTAGTGAGTGAATGAGCATTAATTTTACGTATTCACAGATTTTTTGCATATAGCAAATATTAAAAATTTCAAGCAAGAGTGAATTACGCCGAGGCTCTATGAACTCAGGCTTCATGATAAGCCACTGAAGGCAGATGACAATGACGGCCCGAGTCATACATACCTGGTTCTCAGCTTGTACCCCACAGACTCAGCCCAGTTTTGGAGCAGGCCGAAGAGTGGTTTTTCTTCATACTGTTTGGCGTATTGGGCCAGCAGTTCCTGCCCCACAATCTGTACAAAGAGTTTATCACTCATCAGTCTCAGCAGTGTAAAAAATGACAGTGTCCTTAATACTGCAATCTGATAAGATGTATTTGTCGCTTAGAGAACTCCTTGGAAGGTATCAAATATAAGACCTGATTCTTACAAGGGCCTCTATTTCCCCAAGGCAAATGTGGAGCATTTACCACACCATTCCCCATCCTCCCCTGTGGCTGACTTCACTCACTACTTACTGTTCACTCTCTCTTCTTGCCTGTATCAGTCTCTAACACTGGTCCTGGGACCAACTATTTTAGCTGACTCTTTAGTAAAACCGGCTTGCCTTCATGAACCATATGGCTGGTCCATTCTCTTTTTCACCCCTGACATTCTCTGGTCAATTAGCCCTTTGGGGGATAGTATTGAAATGCACAAATAAAACAATCTCTATCCTCTATCAGTCTTCTATTTCAGCAGCTTTAAAGTTATAATTTGGGCCTAAAATACTGCCTGCTTTTCTGCGGTGGTTCAAAGAAGATGTCTATGGCTAGTCCACTGCAGAAACTCAGTTGATGGTTAGCAACAACCACTAGACATGTGAGTGATGTCACCTTGGACCAGTGTGCCCCCACCAAGCCTCGACATGCTTCTGCCACATCATGAGTGCCCAGGAAAGACCAGCAGAACAGCAGAAAAACCACAGGGTGTGAGCCCAGCCCAAACTGCTGATCCTACAGAATCATATGCTAACAAATTTGCCTCAAAACACTAAGTTTTGGAGTGGTTTGTTACAAACCAATAGATAGCTTATTCATTCTCTTTCAACTATCAATTTCAGAATATTTCTTCTTTGCTGTATATGAATGCATGTTTTTATATGGATCATATAAAATGTTATGTATGTTTTCAATCAAGAGTATATCATAAATGACATTTTTGGTTTGCACTGTTACATAGAATTTTATTTGTTTATTTACTGGCTGTATAACTTTGTTTTGATAAATCATAGCTAATGAAACATTTCCATTTGGTTGAATACTTAGGTTGTTTCCAGTTTTAGATTATCATAATAATCTTGATAGCAATATAGGCAGACATAGAGCATAGTGCTATTTTGTATTATTACCTAAGAATAAATCCCCGTGAACTTGATTGATACAGAGGTTCTGAAAGAGGGCCACCCTGCCAATAAGTGGGATGCTGAAAACTTTCAAGGCATTTTTGGCTAGGGGAGCTTTACTGGCATTGATGGGCAGAGCCAGGTGTGAAATGCATGGGACAGTCTCAACCAACAGAGGACTGTGCCATATCCCATGTCCAGTCAAATGCCATGTGGTCAAATACATGCAAGCAGTTAAGAGCCCTGAACTTAGTTACACCAAAGCTTTTAGGTTTTCCAAGTCCTAGGCGTATGGAAAAATTAAACCCTGTTCCCTTGAAATTAGAGGTGCTTTAGGCCAGCACACAAGTGACACAGCCTCCTCTCCTTTCCCATCACCATGGCAACCTGCAATGCTCCCAGGTGTGACTGGTCCATAAGCCTGGACATCTGCATTCAACACTGCCACAGTAATTCTGAGTATAGATGCAGGAAATGTATGTCTTGGTGTATTTGTGTTTAGTTTATTACTGAATAAATATATTTAATAATATATTTGTAATATAAATAACTTCCCTTTGGTTTCCTTAAGTATTGTCTTGAATTCCTGCAATTATGTCTCTAGACAGGTTATGTGATCCATGATTTCATTCAGGATAGTAAAGAGAGTGTTAAAAAATATTTATTGTCAAAAAGAGGGCATTAGGTCCAGTGAGATTGAGAATCACTGCATTATGGGTCAAAGAACATATACATTTTTATGACTGCTGCTATACAAAATAAGTGTGAGAATCAAACCCTGCCAGGATTTGGAAAAGTGGAGAAAATAACCTAACTTTAACTAGAATTAAAATTAAAATGATATAGCAATTCAATTCCATTTCACTAACACAACACCAGGATTAAGATTTACCTATGTTTTTGCTAATCTATAAAATTTATGATAGTTGTAACTCTATTTCAGTCTCACTGCAGAAGCACTGTCATTCCTAGTATGAACAAATCACTTTCTCTGATTCCCACCCCTACCCCTACAGCTTTCCCTTACTCTATTTTTCTCCATAGCATTTATGGCTTCTTGGTGCTACAGACCACAACTTGTTTACTGGCTTGCTGTCTTCCTGTAGCCTGGAAAGCAAGTGCCGGGGGTCAAAGTGTGTCCATCCTTGTGCCATCAGGCAATGTACTGACAGAGCCTGGAGGTGGGGACTCACCCTTGAATGAGTGAATGAATACGTACATTCCCTTCCTGTTCTCCATATCTCACCCAATATGCCCAATTCCTTGATAATCTCCTTTAACTTCAGTCACTACTTCCACTTTTTCCACTTAAGCAACTAAAATTGGGTAAAACTAACTCACTCTAATTGGGATCAAAGTTAGAATGATACAATAATCAAGTTCAGGTGCTAAACTTAAGAAAGACATGGGAGATAAACATGGTCCTGACTAACAACACAAAAGCAGATTACTCACTTTGGATCTTTGCTCCTTTTCTAGGTCATGAGACAAGGAAACGTGATTTTAAAAATGAGTTTATTTTCTGCTGTTGATGCCCCCTTGATGAAAGATTAAGTGATTGAAGCTATCAGCTACCATGGGATTTGAGCATTACAGTCTCCAGATCCAGTACTTTATTTTATAAATTACCAGGCAGAGGCAAAGATAGATCAGTCACCACCTAGACTGAGTATGCAATGAAGATGTGCTTGTTTAATCTCATAGATGTGTTCCTGAACATATTATATTATGTAATATATATATATATGTGTGTGTGTGTGTGTGTGTGTGTGTAATTTTTAATTATATTTAAAAATAACTGTAGACTTACAGAAGCTGCAAAGTTAAAACAGCACAGAATGATTCTCTCTAGCCATCACCCAGATTCCCCTGAAAAGTGATCTCTTGGCCAGGTGCAGTGGCACACGCCTGTAATTCCAGCGCTTTGGGAGTCCAAGGTGGGTGGATCACCTGAAGTCAGGAGTTTGAGATCAGCCTGGCCAACATGGTAAAACCCCGTCTCTACTAAAAACATAAAATAATTAGCTGCGTGTGGTGGTACATGTTTGTAGTCCCAGTTACTTGGGAAGCAGGAGAATTCCTTCAACCCAGGAGATGGAGGTTGCAGTGAGCTGAGATCGCCTCACTGCACTCCAGCCTGGGTGACAGAGTGAGACTCTGTCTCCAAAAATAAAATTAAAAAGTGATCTCTTACTTAATAATGGAGACTATCAAAACCAAGAAATCCAATACAATTTTTATTCATTACATGTGTTAATTCTAGAGATTTCATTACTTAAAATGGACCTAGAGGAAGATTTTTTAGTAAAGTGAAACATTATTTTCGGCAACACAAGTGATTACATTCTCCTCTAAGTCTGGTGTTTTACTTATTTCAGATTTTCTTAAAACAACTTGTGATAGGTGATTGTGGGTGGTGTTTCTGTGGCTCTTCTGCAGTTCTCTGGTTCTGCATGTTCTGCTGGTCCTGCACTCTTTATTTTCACATACACCTGCTCAGGAGCCCCTTTCTTAGTAGAACTCTAGGGTGAGTGAGCAGTCAAAACATCCATGTTCTTTTCTTTTAAAAAAGATCCCATTCAGAGGAGGAATCAAGCAAATCTACGACCAACATTTGGAAACTATGAGTCTTAGCAATTGTGCAGAAAGATGACATCATCAACATGCATTTGCAATAAATATCATAGGCATCATGCAACATGATTATGTAATACCAATAAAAGTTATTTTTTAGGTCAAAACGCTTTTCAAGGCATCTATGAAGCAACGAGCATTTCCACACGCTAAATATTTCACTGATTTATGCTAGGTACAGTGAAACTTGGATTAAAGAGCCTGACAAGTAGAAGTTGCTGCCAAGGCAGAAACACTTAGAGCCAATTACAACAGAAAAATGTGATTTCTAAGGAAAATCTACCAGATATACATTATGAATCCAGGCAGTGGGGCCGCACTTGGGTTTGTACCATAGAGTGGTAGATTCACTCAAAGTAGCAGTACTTATGGTAGTGGGCCTGAAATCATGCTCCAAAGAGCTCTAGGTAGACTGGCTACATAATTTGGGGCCCAGGACAAAATGAAAATGCAGGCCCCCTTGTTCAAAAATTATTAAGAATTGTATGATGGTGAGAACAGAGCATTAAACCAAGCATGGTCCCTTCTGAGTGCAGGGTTCTGCACCACTGCACAAATCTCACCCCATGAAGCTGGCCCTGGCCCTAGGGGTTCTAATAGGATTGCCAGATAAAAGAGAGGACACCCAGTTTATATTTGGACACCCAAATATTGCATGGGAGATACTTACATGAAAATAATATTCATGTTTACCTGAAATACAAATGTAGCTGGGCATCCTATATTTCTATTTCCTACATCTGGCAAGCCTAGGTTCCTAAGGGCATTTCAGAGGTCACCTAGGGGTATGAGAATGAAGAAAAGACCAAGTGGATATGAATTTCCACCGTCATGCATTTTAACTCTTTACCTCTTTTAAATGCTGGACATTCCATCAAGGCAAGATTTCTTTTTTTTTTTTTTTTTTTTGAGACGGAGTTTCACTCATGTTACCCAGGCTGGTGTGCAATGGCGCGATCTCGGCTCACTGCAACCTCCGCCTCCTGGGTTCAGGCAATTCTCCTGCCTCAGCCTCCTGAGTAGCTGGGATTACAGGCACGCACCACCATGCCCAACTAATTTTTTGTATTTTTAGTAGAGATGGGGTTTCACCGTGTTGACCAGGATGGTCTCGATTTCTTGACCTCGTGATCCACCCGCCTCGGCCTCCCAAAGTGCTGGGATTACAGGCTTGAGCCACCGCGCCCGACAAGGCACGATTTCTTTGAGGAGAATCTTTAAAAATTCCCTGGCTAGAAGAAATAAGAGACAGAGATGGAGGGGATGACAGAAGAAGAAGGGAGGGAAGAGGAGGGAAGGCAAATAGAGGAGAGGAAGAGAGGGGAGAGACTAGAGGAGAAGGAGAAGGGAGAGAAGAGAGGGGAGGGGAAAAGGAAGGGGAAGGACTACTTTAGCACAGAAACCAACATGTAAGCAGCTCTAAGTAATTGCTGGGCTTTAAACATGGATTTGACGCTGGAACCTGGGAGGCAGAGGTTGTAGTGAGCTGAGATTGCACCACTGCACTCTAACCCGGGAGCAGCACGAGACTCCATCTCGAAAAAAACACCAAACCAAACCAAAACAAAAAAAAAAAACATGGATTTGAACTTCAAACCAGGAAGAATGGATGGATCTGAAGCAGTGGTTTAGGCCCAGAAAAAATTCATACACAGTTCAATCTAACTTAAGAGTGTTTAGTTTTGTTGTTTTCAGTTAAATCCGGGCCAAGTTTAACTTATCTTTTTTAGTGTCTCTTTCCAGTTAGATATAAAGTGGTTTCCCCTTTCTGGTTTCCCTCCTTCATTCCAGCCACATTTATGGAGCACTTACTATGTACAAGGCACCTACTGTTTATATTGAGTACAGGGAACATTAAAAAAGATGAATAAGATACAGCCGTCCCTCGGGGTCTTCCAGTGCACATGGAGACATCAGCCTATGCACACTCAACTGTACTCAGGGGGATCTGTAAGGAACTCAACAGGTACAGAAGCACAGCAAGTCAAAAGTACATCCCTTACTATGAGGATCAAGCAAAGCTTTCTGCAACAGGAGAGATTTTGACCTGAGCCTTAAGGAATAAATGAGCTTCATTCATTTGTTGATCTATTTATATAATACCTAATAGTAGCAACTACTCATTTTCTTTGAGTATCTATTTACAAAGGCTAAGCTCTGTTCCAAACTCTTTATGTGGAATACCTAATTTAATCTTCATGACAACTTTAGGAGAAGTTCATGGAATCACTCACCCCATTGTCCACATGAGACAACCAAGGCCTAGAGAGGTTCAGCTATCTTGACTCACTGCAACCTCCACATCTTGGGTTCAAGTGTTTCTCCTGCCTCAGCTTCCCAAGTAGCTGGGATTACAGGTACCTGCAACCATACCTGGCTAAGTTTTGTATTTTAATAGAGATGGGGTTTCACCATGTTGGCAGTGCTAGTCTTGAACTCCTGACCTCAAGTGATCCACCCACCGCAGCCTCCCAAAATGCTGGGATTACAAGTGTGAACCCGTACACCCAGCCCAGAGTCCATGCTTTCAATAATACCACACCTAAGCTGCACCTACTGTATGCCAGCCTCTGTGTAGTCACCAAGGATACAAAGAGAATGCAGAGACCCTGGTATGCTGGGGGAGGGGCAAGAGCAGAGAGCATGTCAGGATAATGTGATGAGGTGACAGGTGAATGCAAAGCTCGGTGGGCACAGAGAAGGGCTGCACACTCACACTTGACATAAATTCTGAATCCAAAAAGGAACAATAGCAGCAACAAAGGCTTTCAGGGCTGTGGGCACAGCGCCTTTAAAGACACAGCAGCATGGAGAAGCCTGGGCAGCCAGGGTATGCAGCAGAAAGGGACAGGGGCAGGGGCAGGGCTAGACACCAGGGACTTGGCTGCTGTCTGAAGAGCTGCCTTTATCCAGGCGTTTTGGGGAACTGAGTGACAGGGTCAGCACCTGGAGCTTGGCATGGAGACACAGGAGGCTGCCAGATGAGCCACCTCTGAGATTTCCTATTAGAATTTCTGATCGGAAGCAGAGTCCACAGGCCCAGCAAGGTGGTTGTGGTTATCTGCCCCTAAGTTTGGAAGTTTGGAAGCTTGGGGTGGTTTGCTATGCCACAGTAGACAGGAACAGGGAGCTCTTCTGGTCCGTGTCTCCCTTCTTGGGATCTCTTCTTCCCTTCACTTCCCATCCCACACACTTGCACCACATTTAATCAGCCTCCTGCACACATTTTGGCTCTCCCAGCTGGAACTTGCTCCCAGTTTTACAAGTGAGGGCTGTAACCCTCAGAGAGGCTAAGCACAGGATTTCACAGTTCCTCGATGTGAGTGAAACAGAGCCTGGGCAATCTGGCTACGAGGCCACCCTGGCCTGAGCATGCATCTTCCTCCAGAGTCCCCTCCTTTGCAGCCTATTGTGTGCAAGGCTCTGCGGCTCACCCCAGGCCACAGACCAGTTTTGTTAAACATATCTCCTGCAACCTCCATGGCCATTTCACATTAAAAACAAATTGTTTTACCTTCTGTTGAAAACAGAATTTCTGGGAAGCCTGAACCAATGCTCTCCCAACGCAATGGTGAGTGGGAAGTGAGGAGCAGCTACAGCCCCTCAGAAAGGGCGAAGGCCCTCCGTTTGCACCAGTCCCCATGCTCTGAGACTCAGGGGACCACTACAGTTATTAAGACCTCTTCCTGGCCCTGAAGGTGACTGATTTGGTGATCCCTGTTGTGGGCCTAGTCCATGGATCCCATGCAGATGGTATAAAGAGCCTGGGAGTGTACCCTTGCCCCACACCCCTGCGCACTTCCTGTCACCATCTGTAGCTGGCCCAGAGGAGTCCAGCTCAGAAGCTCACCACTCCTGCAGGCAGCCCGGCCCTCGCCTCCCACACAGACTTTTCATTGTGGCCCAAACTTCTCACTAAAGAGGTAGAAACACCAGCTCTCATACAGCTGGGCCACAGGCACCGTCCTGGCCAATGGGACCTCCAAGGAGTTCAGCTGAAGGTTTCCGGGGAAGGTTTTCCCTTGTGTTGTCTCCCCCAGAATTGTGGCAGTTGTTTTAAGACACTGATGAGACAGCCCAGAAACCACTCCAGTGTCAGTAGAACCAGACGCTGGACAGGGGCAAGGGACTCAAGGGCAGACAGGCCCAACTATGGAGTCACCAAGGAGCATGGTTGGTGTTCTTATGGTTTCAGCCACTTAAGATGTGTATTTATTACACACAAACATGTCCTGACTGCTAACCCCACTAGCGACTGTGTCTGAACTGAACTCCAGGAAGCAGATGTGTCCACCTTCTCAAGTGCAGGGTGTGGCTGTTGTTCCCAAGTGTTTTCCCATCCCATTCTCACCTCCCCTGGCCTCCCTCTGCCCTCTCCCTCACCCCCAAATTACCCTCATTTCCAGCAAGCTTCCTGATACACACAAGCCCTGATGACAACAAACTGTCCAGTGTTGTTGGAATACATGTTACTTGTGAAATTTTTTTCAATTGAAAAGAGAAAGTAACTGGTCTTAAATCTGTGACAAAATAAAGAATTAAATGGCAATGGGCAGAATGTTAAAAAAGAAACCCTACAAAGTTTTTTTTTTTTTTATAAATGGTGTACCGTGCAAGCCCTTTCTGAAAGAAAAACAATTCTCTTTAACTCCCAATGTTGTTTTAAGTTGTTTCAAATTATAACATTACTCAAACATGTTCAAACATAAAACTAGATATAAACACCTTATGTTTATAGCTATTATTCAACTCTAAACTATGAAATTAAATACAAGCAAAGCTACAAAACCAATAAGATTCAAATCAACAGCCCTAATAACATGTGACAGACTGCGTTTTGCAGCATGAACTTGGTCCTTTCCAGCCTGTGCCGGTTCCTTTGGGGGAGTTATACTCATACCTCTGAGGGCTGGGCAAAGAGGTCCCTCTCCCACATCTCCCTGTGGTCTATAAAACTCTCGGCTGTGGTTTGAATGTGTCTGCTCCAAAATTTAGGTATTGCCAATGTAATAGTATTAAAAGGTGGAGATTTCAGAGGTGATTAAGCCATGAGGGCTCCTCCCTTGTGGATGGGATTAGGTGCCTTTAGAAAAGTATTGATGGAGGGGGTTCACTCATTTCTGCCCTTCCGCCTTCTGCCATGTGAGGACACAATATTCAAGGTGCCATATTGGAAGCAGAGAGTAGCTCTCACCAGAGGCCAGCATCTTGATTTTGGACTCCCCAGCCTCCAGAACTGTGAGAAATAAATGTCTGTTCTTTATCAATGACCCTGTTCTGTAACAGTGGTATTCTGTTACAGAAGAAGAAATGGACTAAGACACCTCTTCAAGCAGCAAGCACATCATACCAATCTTTGGCCTTCACTAAACACATATTTTTTAATCCTAGAAAACCTATGTCTGTTCCTTCCTGGTTGGTTCCTGGTGATCAAGAAGGTGTTCTCTGGTGCTGACAGGCTTAGCAGTGCAAGACAAAGGCTGGAACCCCCACAGCAATCTCTGGTCATATGGTTGTTATCCTGATGATCTGTATATACTGCCTAGGCTACTTCCGTTTAGATGATCATCAAAATTAAGGCACAAAATTAACACATTCTTGTCAAGAACTCATTGTCCCCAGTTTGAAAACCTACATTAAAATCAAATTCTGGGGAGCAGAGAAGAAAAGACAAACAAAGGCCCCAGATCCAGAAGGCTCCCTTTTCCAGAATCTCATACATGGAGTCCTAAGGAAAAATTTAAATATTTAGATGCTGCAACATCTGGTTTTGAAAAAATTAATGCCAGCTTTGCATATGGGTCAATGGATTTGGAAAGAGAAAAACAGAACTTGTCTGTTCAAACTATCTTTGTCAGCTTTTCTAAAATCAAAAGTTCCTCCACATCCCCAAAATAGAATGCTCACATTTTGGGAATGCATTGTTCAATTCTGTCCCCCAACTGATCTTCCAGCCCTCCTCTACACTTCATTTCCAATGCCACCACCCTGGCCTGGGCACCACCATCCTCCTCCAGGCTGAGAGTTGGGCCCAGGCCCATGCTTGGCTGCCCCCCCTATCTCCCGTAGCCTTGACAGCCTTCACTCGCCAGGCCTCTGCCTGCTTCTCTGGCCTCATTTCACACACCTATACACCTCCCTGTAGTTTTTTTTTCTGCCATCAACAGAGGTAATTCTGGGTGTAAGTTCCTGTCTGCCGGTCTCAGGCAAGGTCCATTAAACTGTTTGCACTGGTTCTGCTGGGTGAGGCCCTCAGCCCTCTGCTTGCTCCCTCTCTTCAGGTGGCCCTCAGAAGAGGAAGGTAGCTGCTCTTCCAGGGAAGCAGAGCTGTTGTTACCCACAGCCCTGTCACTCCTGCACCAATCGCTCCTTCATCCCTTGCTCCTGCCATTCAAATCTCAGGCCTTAAAATTGATGCTTTATGTCACATGATTGGGTGGACCCAACCTCCACCTCTGCTTTAGGGGTATCTGCACTTTCTCCTTCTGGCATCTCAACATCTTCACCTGCTGATCACTGGGGCTCACCCTACAGCCAGAAGGCTAGGGCTTCAGTGAGAATGTTCTTTTAGGTCTACTACGTGGTTCCTTGCTGGAGCACAGGGAGTCCAAGCTCTTTAGCCCAAGGTTCAGTCCATATCCATACCCACTGCCTTTCACAGGCTGGTCCCGGGGTCTCATTCTAATACTTGATGGCCTGCTTGCCTAGGGGAATAATTTGGAATTCTTCCCAGTTGTGGGAGTGAAGGGGGTTGTTATGTTGGAGGATGGGGTAGGTTTGTGTGTATCATGAGTTGGTTTGTTCTCTTGAAGAGCCCTTCCTTTCTTTGTCACTTTTTATTCCTTTTCTTTCCTCCCTGACTTTTTATGTCAAAGGGAGAGAATATTTTTAATGGTTTTAAATATACTTGATCTTTAAACAGTAAAAGGCCTATTAAATAGTCTTCAATAAAAAGCAAAAATCTCTACCCAATCTTCTACCTTTATAAGTCACTCCAGAAATAACCATTTTTAAGTAGTTTTTGTTCTGCTAGGAGAAGTTTCCCGGTGTGAAGGTCAAATACATTCTCATGTCATGCTTTAGTTTGCCTGTAGTTGGAGCATGCTTTTCTTGAGTGGTTTTGTTTTTCCTGGAGTCTTAATGGACTCTTCCTTCTCTTGTTTCAAGAAGAAACATGCCTTTTCCATCATATCACTAGAATCTCCTGCTTCTTTTTGTTGAACAGATTTTTTTTCCTTTTTGAAGTCATTCTTTTGACCTTTCTGACTTCCTGTTCAAATTTGGACTAATTGTTTTCTCGGCTTGTCATGTCACTACCACCCAGATATTTCTCTACACATACTTCTCTTGGATTAGCTCCAGAAAGCATCCATGTCTTTTAAATTCCTCATGTCTTTAATGCTTTCTGTAGTTCATCCACAAGGAACATTTTTCAGAAAATGCATGGCAAATAAACTTATAGTGCATTTGAATATCCGTCTTTAGCTTGCCTCATGCTTGATCAATAATTTGGCTAGCTGTGAAATTTTGCATTCAAAGCAACCTTCTTCAGAACTTCAAAGGTATTATTCCATTTTATTGTAAATCTGTAGGCCCTTGCCACTCAGTGTGGTCCATAGGCCAGCAGCCATAATATCGCCTAAGAGATTGCTGGAAATACAGAATTCCCCCACCCAAAATCTGAAATGAACAAGACCTCCAGGGACATAAGGGTACAATACAGTTGAGAAGCTGTTGCCTCCTTCAGTGCTGCCTGAGAGATCTGTGGTCAATCTGACTCTTAGCCCTTAGTAAATAATCTCATGTTTTCCGGCCTGAGGGTTTTCAGGCCTTTCTTTGTCCTTGCTTGATGTTCTGAAATTCTCCAGGTTGTTTTCAGGCTCTAATCTTTTCCAATGGGTCCTGCCAATCTCCAGGCTTTTTTGCCTTTCTTCAGATCTTGAGAATTTTCTTCTATTTCTCTGATTTACCTGCTTCTCTGTATTCTCTGCTCCCTTTCTTGGAAATGTTACAGATTTTAGACTGATTATCCATTAAAAAAAAATGGATGGAATGGAAATTTCCCTTTATTCTGATGGAGGGAGTTCCATCAAAATCCCACCCCCACTCCTTATCTTTCTAATCTTTATTCTGGTAAGTATTCTCAAATTCGTTCTGTAGCCCTTACATTGGATTTTTTTTTTTTTTTTTTGCAAATGTATACTTTTAATTTTCCAGGCACTTTATGGATCTCTGAATGCTTGTTTCTCATAGCAGGCTGTTTCTGCTTTATGGATGCAATGTGGTCACACATCCCTAGGGTTACTAATTAGTTTTTGTCTCTCTATTTTGCTTCCTCCAGTGCCTGTCGTTATGTTTGTTCCTCTTGCTCCTTCTTTTTCATACTGTTGATTTTTCTCTAAACTTTTTTAGATAATACTACAAAACTATTGTTCATTTTTTTTAGGTGTGATGATGGTTATTATGATTTTATAAGAAAAGATCCTTATTTTTAGAAAATGAACATTGAAGTTTTTAGGGATGAAGTGTTTTGATGCCTGCAACTTACTCTCAAATGATTTCATGCACACATACACACTCACACAAACATACGCATGAGGGTAAAAAGAGAAATTTTGACATGGCAAAGTGTCAGCGTGTGATGAAACCAGGTGGATGGTGTGCCCAGATGTTTACTGTACTAGTCTTTCAACTTCTGTCTTGAAATTTCTGTTTGGAATTTTTGATTGTAAAAGTTGAAAATAAAAACAAAACAAAAATGTCTGATGATGCTTGATTGTTCATTCTCTGCTTATCCTTAGAAAAATACCCTCAGGAATCTGAAATCCCTAAGGAATCACCTTTCTTACAGTAAAGCTGATATGTACTTGGTCTGTTTTATTTTCTTCCTTAGTTCAAATTTGATAGAAACTACACTGGGCTGATATCCCACTGCTAGTATGCAGTACACATCAGCCAGCCAGCCCCACAGCACAGCTCAGGCATTCCTGCCAGGGGAAGAACAGCTGGGCTCCCCAACCCCTTCAGGAAAGGTCTGTCCTACCCTAAACCACATCTCAGCTGAGTCTAGTGTTTTAAGTACAGAAAAAGTACAGAAGGGGTTTTGTTCTCTTGGCCACCCGCCGCAGCCTGGCACCAAAACAACCCAATGCTCCCTTCTGATTGGAGAAATATTTTGTGCTCTTCTGGACACAAGACTTGATGGTATTACTGCCAGGCTTCCCGTCAGCAGGCACACATCTTGCCAGAGACAGTTCTGAGACAGAAGTCTCTGTGACAGAAGCCACCCAGACCGCTCAGGAAGTGGACACCCCTGCCTGGTCTTTAAGCAAGTTAATGGCAGGTCGTTTGCATCTTTGCGTATTTGCACTGCAAGGTAATGAACGATATAAGCAAAATCTCTAACTAACATTCTTTAGGGAATCTGCCAGAATGGATTAGGAAGGGACCTGTCTTGGTGTATCTCTAATGAAGCAAAAGAAAGTTATAATGGGATTTCATGGGTGTGGGTAGTAATTGGATTTGGTGGAGGGTGTAATTAAATTTCACCAAGGGGCTACAACCTCTGCCCTGGCAAATAATAAAAGGGTCAGAAAACTTTCCATCTTGCTTAAAGGGAAACATGGTAAGCCTGCAGAAATGCCACAGTACATCCCCTTAATCATGAGACAGCAACCTAGCACCTTCAGGATCTCAAGAGAGTTTCACCTTCCAGTAGAGAGCTGAAAGCACTGTAGGTAATATCAGAATATTGTGAAACTCACTGGCCAGTTTATCCCCTGTGTCTCCTGAACTTTCCATCTCTACTTCAATAAGGAGAATCAAAGCAGGATCCAGCCCAGAGAAAAATGGCCTCCCCAAAATGGGGAGATTCCAACACACAAGTGGAAGGCCAAGTGGATCACTATAAGCAGCCAGTACCACCTCCCATCACTGTGGAAGCATCACCCCTGGTTGCCCAGCAGCAGAAAACTCTGGGTCCAACACAGGGCAATCATCTGGCAGGCTTCCTATGAGCAGGTGCTGACTGATGGCAAACAAGCAGGCTGGCCCTCCCCAGCACTAAGCTATGCATTCAGGGGTCTCAGTCTCTCACCCCAGTGGATCAAGCACTGCATAGCCAGGCTGTTAATTTTTCTTCCCAGTGCAGATTTCTGGAGCTGTGGCAGATGCTGTAGTCAGGTGCTCTGATGTGGGGAACAGGGCATCCTGCTATTAAATAGGCCTTTCTGGGAATGCATGGCTCTCTGACTGAATCCCTCTCCTGCTCTCAATCCTTGTGACCCAGTGTCTCTACAGGGTCATCCAGAAGAAACAACCCCCACCTCTGGCTGTGTCCACTCAGTTTGTGTCTTAGTCACCTCAGGCTGCTATAACAAAATAACATAAACTGAGTGGCTTATAAACAACAGAAATTGATTTCTCACAGTTCTGGAGTCTGGGAAGTCCAAGATCAAGTTACTGGCAGATTCAGTGTCTGGTGAGGACTAATTGCCTTGTTCATGAATGGCATTTTCTTGCTGGGTCTGCAGATGGTGTAAGAGGCAATGCAGCTCTCTTTGATAAGACACTAACCCCAACCGTGAGGGCAAAGCCGTGGTAACCTAATCAGCTCTCAAAGACCCCACCTCCTAATACCATCACCTTGGTAGATTTTGACGCATTAATCATGGAGAGACATAAACATTCAGACTGCAGAAGGTTGACCTGTCAATTTCATTTCAATTTCATTCCACGGTTTGCATTCTGCAGAAAGTAATAAAATACTTGCTCATCTGATGGTTCCTCTCCCACTGTCGATGCCATTGACATTGTCATTTACTTATTTCTGCTTTTTATTTCTTCCAATTATTTGACCTTAACGAGGGAAGAGCGCTAATGCCAATCAGGAAGGGCATATGCTTTATCTTAGGGCACCATATGCAAAATAAAGTTAACACGAAAGGCCTGAGACTGCTATCCTGAGACTGCATCTGGGAACTTGGGTTTGGGAAGATCCCACCATTCCCTGACTGATAAGGGTGGCTCACTGTGCCTAAGCCATTTGAGCACACAATGTAGTTTATGCTGAACACTAGCTTTCCTTCTGAAAGTCTGCATTGATATGTGCTAGGCACAGGGTATCTACATGACCAGCCTACAATAAAAACCTTGGACACTGAGTCTCTACTGAGCTTCGTTGGTAAACAACATTTCACCTGTTACTGCAACAATTTGTTGCTAGGGGAATTAAGCATGACCTTCGTGACTCCATTGAGAGAGGACTCTTGGAAACGCTTCTGGCTTCCTATGGACTTCAGTCCATGTGACTTTTTCCTTTGTTGATCTTGCATTGTGTGTGTATGTGTGTGTGTGTGTGTGAAAGAGAGAGAGAGAGAGAGAGAGAAACATATGTGTGTATATATATGTGTGTTTTTTACATATGATTTTGCTGTAATAAATCATAGCCATGAGTACAACTATATGTCAAGTCCTGCGAGTTCTCCTAGTGAATCATCCATCCTGGGGGTATGATCTTGGGGACCCTTGACACATACCACTTATACAAGAAGTGTTTCCAGCTGGACCATGGCTTGAGATAGCATTTTTCCAGTATGTGTCTGGAAGATATCTGTCTGGCAAAATGGTGAAAAAAAGGCTTGCAGTCTGGACGTAAGGTCTCTGGTGATCTCTTTCTTAGCAGACCATGAAACTGGACCATGCCCTGGTTCCTTCCTCAGCGTAGGCCTTGGAGCACTTGTGTGTGTTCTTAATGCATAGGGTGTCCTGCTTTCTGTGCTGATATCCATTCTCCCAACCAGGTGTCAGCCTCCCTGCAGTCCAGCATCCCTGCACATTCCTGCTCTTCGTGGTCCAGAGTTCCTCCTTTCACACTCCCAGTTATGTGATAAACAAGTCCCTGTTTTTCCCCATGCTTCCACTGGAGTTCTCAGTTAGAAATTGTGAGCATTCCCACAACACACTAAGCAGCCTTTCCACAATACTCACAAGCTAGAGCTTGCAATTAAAGCACTAAATCACAGCTTTGGGGTCAAGTGCTGTTGAATCACATGCTTGTGTTTAAAATATACTCCCAAAGAGAAAGCTGTCAAAAAATCTCACTTGGATCACAAGCTGAGATGGAGAATGTGAATTAGTGTAACATCTGAATTACTGACTATTCTTAAGAAGTGTTTTTGTTACAACATTTAAACAGGAGGGAGACAAAGAAACCAGACAACTTTTAATGTAGCCCAAGTTAAATTATGAGTCTCAATTCTCCCCCAAATAATGTACTTTCCTATAGATATTGCTAAAAGCTAAGAGGGAAGGAGGAGCTTTCACTAAATACCATGCAGCTGTCCTCATTCTAATACACTTTTTAAGATACATAACAATGGAAAGAATGATCTTTTTAAATCAAGAGCCCTTACAACATAGGGATACCAATATTTTTGCTCTATTTCTTTCTAAACTTACTCATGCATAGGTTTTTGTTTTATATCTTTTTAAAAAAGTTCTTTAAATACAATTATAGGATTTGCACGAATACAACTGTAGCAATGAAGCAGAAGAAATAAGGCAGAGAGATCCTATGCACACTTTATCTATTATCTCCCACACGTAACACTTTACACAACATTTAACAGACTCCCAACCAGAAAAACAATGTTGGTGCAGTCCACCAAGCTTATTGAATTTTCATGTTATTAATACTTACTTTAGCCATTCTAATAGAAATGTAGTCATATCTCATAGGAGTTTTGATTTGCATTTCCATAATGGCTACAATGATATACCTATTTTCATGTCCTTATTTGCCATGGGTATATTCTCTTCAGTGAAATGCCTGTTGATGTTTATTGACCACTTTCTAACTGGATTGTTTGTTTTTCACTGTTAGGTTTTGAGAGCTCTTTATATATTCTAGACTCAAGTCCTTTGCTGAAGCTATCATTTGCAAATACGTTCTCCCTGGCTGTAGCTTGTCTTTTCATCCTCTTCACAGGGTCTTTCATAAAACAAAAATTTTTAGTTTTCATGAAATCCAGCTTACCAATTTTTCCTTTTATGAAATGTGTTTTTGATGTCAAGCCTGTGAACTTTTTCCCTATCCCTAGGTCTCAAGGATTTTTTCCTAACTTTTTTTCTAAAAGCTTTACAATTTTATATTTAAGTTAGTAATTCATTTTGAGTTAGATTTCTTTATAACGTGTGAGACTTAGGTTGAGGTTCAGTTTATTGCCTGTGGATGTCCAATTACTCTAGCACTATTTGCTTAAAGGGCTATCCTTCCTCCACTGGATTGCTTTTGCAACTTTGTCAGAAAGCTACAGTTTTTATTTCTTCCTTTCTAATCTCTATGTTTTAAATTAATTTTTACTGCCTTATAGCACTAGCAAAACTTTTAGCGTAGTTGAATAACAGTGGACATTCTTCCTTTTTCTTAATCTTAGCGGAAAATCATTCACTATTAATACTTCCACTATTAAGCATGATGTTAGCTATAAGTTTTGTAGACCCTTTTTTTTGAAGTTGAGGAAATTCCCTTCTTTCCTAGTTTGCTGATTATCATGAATGGTTGTTGGATTTTGTCAAATGCTTTTTCTGTGTAAACTGACATGATCATATGACTTTTTCTCCTTTAGCTGTTCATGTGGTGGATTGCATTTGATTGATTTTTGAATGTTGAAGCATACCTGCATATCAGAGACAAATTCCACTAGGTTGCCACGTGTAATTCATTTTATACATTACCAGATTCAATTTGTTAATATTTTATTGAACATTTCTATATCTACATTCATGAGTAGTACTAGTATGTAGTTTTATTGTTTTTTTCTTCTATCTTTGTCTACTTTTAGTATCAAAGTAATACTGGCTTTCTAAAATGATTAAGGAGTACCCTCTCTTCTTCTATTTTCTGGAAATAGAATTTTCTGGAAACAAGAGGAGAGTGTAAAATTCACCTTTAAATGGTAAATAGAATTCTCCAAGCTTTCAAGGCTGGGAGGTTTCTTTTTCAGGAACTTTTATACTATTATGAAGGGTTTATTTTTTTTAAGATATAGGCTTATAATCTTATTATAGGCTTTAAGATTTAAGACCATTCAGTTTGTCTATTTCAACTTTGTTGAGTCAGATAGTTTCCAGTTTTTGAGGAACTGGTCCATTATTTCTAAGTTCTCAATTTATAAATGTAAAGCTGTTTTCTAGTATTCCTTTTTTTTTTTTAAGACAAAGTCTTACTCTGTCACCCAGACCAGAGTGCAGTGGCATGATCTCAGCTCACCGCAGCCTCTGTGTCCCAAGCTCAAGTGATTCTCCTGCCTCAGCTTCCTGAGAAGCTGGGATCACAGATGTGCCCCATCACGCCCAGCTCATTTTTGTATTTTTTAGTAGAGATGGGGTTTTACCATGTTGCTCAGGCGGGTCTTGAACTCCAGACCTCAGGTAATCTGCCCACCTCAGCCTCCCAAAGTGCTGGGATTAGAGGTTACCATGTCTGGCAACCTCATTATTTTTTAATGACTGCCTGAACTCTAGAAATATATTATGTTTCACTGATATTGGTGATTTGAGCCTTCTTAATTTATATCTTTGTCATTTTTGCTAGAGTGTTGTCAACTTTGTGGATTCTTTTCAGAGCCATGGATTTTCTCTATTGTTCTCCTGGCTCCAATTGTATTAATTTATAATCTTAAATTTATTATTTCCTTTCTTATATTTGGTTTCTACTTATTTTGCTCTTCTCTTTCAATTTTCATGAGGTAGGAATCTAGATGAATAATTTGAAATCTTTCCTCTTGTCTAAAATAAGCATTTCGTACTATGAATTTTCCTTTCAGCACTATTTTATCTGCATCCCATGTGTTGTGTGTTCATGCTCACTCATTTCTATGTATTTTTAAAGTTCCATTAAAATTTCCTATAAACCTATGTATTATTTGAAGTCACATCGACACCGAGTATTTAGAGATATTCTTCTTTCGGTTCTTGATTTCTCATTTCACTCTATTATGATTATAAAACATATTCTGTATCTTTTTAATTCTTTTAAATTTGCCAATTTTTAAAAAAATGGCCCACGATAGAGGCCATCTTGAAGAATGTTCCACAAGTGCTTGAAAAACATGTATACTATTCCGGGTGAATAACGTTCCATACACGTTAATTGAATCCTGTGGCTTATGCTTTTCAGTTCGTTCTTTCTTCCCTCCTTTCTTCCTTCCTTCCTTCCTTCCTTCCTTCCTTCCTTCCTTCCTTCCTCTCTCTCTCTATTTCTTTCTTTCTTTTTCTTTCTTCTTTTTTTTTTTGCGGTCCATAAGTTTATTGTCTTTATCTGAAAAATCCTCATAGAAAATTGTTCGGTTTAGCTCTCAGCAGCCCGCTCCTGAGCGCTGAGGAAGCTTGCCTTCTTTTGAGCTACCCCATCTTTCTTCTGAGCAAGGGACTTTTTGGGATGGTTCCACCTCTTCTTTTTAACTTCTTTCTTGGGCTTCTTTTCATAGGCTGGATTATCTCATACAGCAGCATGAGCTTTCTTATACATCTCCTCCATCATGTCTGGAGCTATGCTGTTCTTTATGTGTTGAGAGAACTGTTCTTGTAAGCATCTTCAACTCCTTCTATTAAGCAGTGCATGTCATCTGCAACATTGTGGCCCATGATGTGCTTCTGGTGTACTTCTGCATTAAATTCCTTGCTTTTCAGAATCATAACCAGGGAATCGTTTGGTACTGTGAGAGATAGAAAAGCCTCCATCCACAGCTCCCTTCAGGGAGCCAAAAACTTTATTGTCAGTGGTAGCTCTAGCAAGGCCTGCATTCACATAGCAGGTAAAGGTGCCAGGCTGACCATCAACGCTTTTCACATTGTATTCATTGCCAATTACCTCCACTTGGTCTTCATAGATCTTGTTCATGCCAAACCTACTGAGAAACCTGTGGGCCAGCAGCAGGCTAGTACAATACGCTGCAGCATAATTTGTCAGGCCAAGCTTCACACCATATTTTGGCAGTTCGTGTGCATATGCTGTGCAGACTATCGTATCCCCCTCTATATGCGCACAAGCATCTGACAAATGATATCTCTGTTTGTTACACGAACTACCATTCTGTATTTGGGTGTGCTGCATTTATTTTTATCCTGTATCAACAAGTGTTTCCGAGCATAGTCATCAGTTTTACCCTCTCGTTGTCTTCCAAATTTCACTTGGTATCTCTAAAAGTAGGCTTTATTCTTAACAACTTTAACACATCCCATCCTGCGGCACAGAGATGCACGTCCGCAGCTTGACAGGGACCTGAAGGCCAAGCAGTGCCTGTTTTTCAATTCTTTCATATCCTTTCTGATTTGCTGTCTAGTAGTTTTGTTAGCCATTGAAAGAAATGTGTTGAAATATCCAACTATAATTATTGATTTGTTTATTTCTCCTTTCATTTCTATCAGGTTTTCCCCCAGAACATCACAGTATCACATTATTATTTTTTACATGTAGAAATTTGTAATATATGTCATCACAGTCTGGTGGAACTGATGTTTTACTACTTTGAGTGAAGTGGAGAAACCTTACCTCCATTAGGTTTCTTTGCCCTCCTAACTTTTTAAATATAGTTGTCTGAAATATTTCCTTTACATACATTGAGCAACACACTTCTCTCCTTCTGAGACTCTAATGATACAAATGCTAGCTCTTTTGGTTTTGCTCCACTGATACCTGTGATTCTGTTCATTTTCTTTCTTCTCTGTTGTTCAGATTGGGTAAATTCTGTTGATCTGGACTCAAATTCACGGATTCCACTCTCTATCATATCTACTCTATTATTAGGGTCAAACTGCAAGTGTGTTAATTCAGTTATTATATTTTCAAGTCTATCATTTCAATTTGGTCCCCTTTTGTTTACATTTTTTCCATTTTAAAATTTAAGATCATTTGAAGCACTTTTATGTACCTTTGAAGCACTTTTATAGCAGGTACTTTAAAATCCTTATCAAATAATTCCAACATTGGATTCTTCTTGGTATCAGCATCTATTAATTTTCTCATTTAAGTTGTGATTTTCTTGGTTCCTTTATAATAAGTGATGTTTTGTTGTACCCAGTGTATTTAGATCTAATATTATGAGATGATATTTAATTGTGAAGTGTAGTAAAAGGTCCTTTTGGGTATATGTTCACCTTCCTACTGGGTCTCATCAACACCATGCTGGATAAAAAAGAGTACTGACTCATATTCCCTTGCTGCAGACAGGTGAGGTGCAAGTTCAGCTCCCTCTTGGCCCTGCTGACATCAGAAAAGGGAGTGGGGAAGCAGAGGGCCAACTACCCCCATTTCGCACCACCTCACTGTGCCTCATTGATGCTGGATGAGGTGAAAGCTCCACTGCTCACTGGCTTCTGCTAAAATAGGGGAGGAGGAAGAAGGATATTAACTCCCCCACTTCATCCTATTTCATTCCGTTGATGCCAGGTGAGGCTAGAGGCTCAACTCCCCACTAAATTCCCTTTGGAGGTTGAGGGGGGCAGGGAGGGAAGAGCATCCACTAGCTCTAGTTTCTTGTCATCATGTGGGTGTAGAGCTTCAGCTCCTCACTGGGTCCACTGACACAAGCGGTGGGGAGAACACAGAGTGGTGACTAGTCCCTACTAGTACTTCCCGGTTAGTCTAATCAATGTCAGATGGGAGTAGGGACTCAGCTCCCTGCTGGACCCCTGCTGACCCAAGGTGGGATATGACGTACACTGCTGATGGGCTCCACCATAAGCCACTTCATTGGCTCTTGTTGCTGCTGAATGGAGGTGGATTCACCACTGGGCCTTGCTGACACTACTCTGGTGGGGCATCTGAGCGCCATCTGCTTCCACCAAGAGAGGGAGGAAAGATGAGCTCCCTACTCAGCCCCACTAAGGCCACTGGGTGGGGGATGGGAGTACTACCCCTGCTTCTGCCTGCTTCCTTACGTCAGGGATCCAGCGGAAGATCAGCTCTCAGCGAGGTTGAAATTGTCAATGGGGTGGGGAGAGTGGTTATGTTTTGTGTTGTGTCTGGCTGGTGTAGCATGGTTATCACCAGGAAGATTTTCTGTTATCACGGCACCATCTTCCTGGTCCTTTGGCTAGGGGATTGGGCTTTTCTTGGAACATATTTTGTGTGCACCTGTTAGAGATTCAGGAGATGTGTATCCTGTCTGGGAGGCAACAAGGAAATCCAGAGACCTTACTTCCGTTTCATTCTTCAAGTCCCAAAGTCCCTAGGTGGCCTCCTTCTTCTTCGCCCTTTCAGGGTCTTCTCCTCCCATGCTTGTCTGCTGTGTTTTGTCCAGGAAGTTTAATTGTGAAGAGGAAGATCTGTGAGGAATGGGGCTATTCCATTTTGGCAGGCTGGAAGTCCCTATTCTCCTTTTTTAAAAACCCCAAATCATGATCACATTCTTTATACAGTCATGTGCCCCAGGTAAAAATTTCCTATGACCTAGGAATATCTTTGCCATCGTGATGTCATAGCACAACACATTACCTTTTCTATGCTTCAGTATGCTTCCATAAGCAAATACTTAAACATAAAAATTGTGTTAGGCACTGTTGGTGGGAATGTAAATTAATACAGCCACTATAAAAAGCAGGATGGAGGTCTCTCAAAAACTAAAAAAAANAAAAAAAAAAAAAAAAAAAAAAAAAAAAAACCTAAAAATAGAACTACCCTTTGATCCAGCAATTCCATGAGTGAGTATTTACCCAAAGGAAAAATAAATCAATATATCAAAGGTATACCTGAACCCACATGTTTACTGTAGCACTATTCATAATAGCAAAGATGTGGAATCAACCTAAATACCCATCACACAGAGAAATAGATAAAGAAAATATGGTATATATACATAATGGAATACTATTTGGCCATAAAAAATGAAATCATTGCATTTGCAGCTACATGAATGGAACTGGAGGTCATTACATTAAGTGAAATAAGTCAGGCACAGAAAGACAAATATGGAGTGTTCTTACTTATACATGAGAGCTAAAAATGTTGATCTCATCACAGTAAAGAGTTGAATGATAGATATCAGAGGCTGGAAAAGGAGTGTGGGAGGGGCTGTGGGGATGAACAGAAGTTGATTAATCAGTACAAAGATACAGTCAGACAGAAGGAATAAGTTCTAATGTTTGATAGCAGAATAGAGTGTCTATAGTTAACATTGTATTGCATATTTCAAAATACATAGAAGAGAGGACTTGAAATGTTCCCAACACACAGAAATGATAAATACTCGAGGCGATGGACACCCTAAAAACTCCGACTTGATCATTACACATTCAAGCCATGCAATAAAACATCACATGTATCCCTTATATATGTACAAATATTATGTACCAATAAAAAACAAAAATTATGTTGCAGTAGCCTACGGTGTTCAGTCCGGTATCATGCTGTACAGGTGTCAGCTTAGGAGTAACAGCCTCCACCAAATAGCCTAGGTGTGGAGTAGGCTGTGCCATGTAGGTTTATGTAAGTGAACTCTATGATGTTCACAACAGTGAAATGGCCAAAAAACAAATGTCTCAGAATATGTTCCTGTTGTTAAGCAATGCATGACTGTATGTTTTTGTATCATTTTTACTTACCATATCATAAGTTTTTAATTTCTGTTAAAATAGCACTCTTTGAAAGCACTATTTTAAAATCTATATAATTCCCCACAGAGTGGCCAGAACATGATTTATACTGTATAATAATTTTCCTATTGTTGAAAATTTAGATTCCAACATTATTGCTGTAATGAATAATGTACTGGTGAAAATGTTTGTGCCTTAAAGTTTTCTGTATTTCAGGTTGTTACTAACTTAAAATACAGCCCAGAAGGAGAATTATACACAGTTCAACAGCAACATGCAAGAGGACCCCACTGTGCCAACATGGGGACTTCAACATACTTTAAAACATGAGCCGATTTGATTGAGAATGGAAAACGGTATTGCAGAACAGTCTAACATGCATTTCCTAGATCATAAGGAGGCTAACCCATTCCCGTTCTTTTGTAAATTGGATTTTCATGTCTTTTGCTGTTCATCTTCTGGGGCATAGCCATCCTAGTAGAAGAATCTTACTCACTATGTTCAAGTGGTTTTCTTAAACCAAAAAGATAAAATTCAAAGTCAACGATCAGCTAAGAGAGAAATAATTTCATTCCCTGTTCAGCTGCAACAAATATGAAGTGCCTAACAGGAAGCACCTGCCAATTAAATAAAGCCATCAGATAAAGACAAAACCTGTGAAACACTTCAGACTTCTGGATAATTTTTGATCTTGAAAACATTTCCCGAATCTTACCTGAAGCATAACAACATTGTCACCTTCAAAAGTGGCAAGCACATCAGTGTCACACTTTAAGCCTGAGATTCGATTTTCCATCATGTAACCCTATTGCAGAAAAAAGAAAAAAAGAACGCATTTCAAATTTGCAACCCCGTCATTATACAGGACTCACATTTTCTTTAAAATTAAAAAATATACAGAAAATTGAAAAGAGGAAAACAGTCATATTTCTCCTAACCAGAATAACCACTGTAAGAATTTTGATTCCTTACATTAACTTTTGGTTCAAGAATATTATTTTGGTGGAAAAAAAAAACAATTTGAAAGTGGTCATGTCATATTTCTGCAAAAGATTTCAATAAAGTAGACTGAGTTTTTTCCATCTCTCTTCCAAATTTTAATAAATGTCAAGGTACTAGTGATTATATCTCACTGTACGTAGGGGAAAGATGCTTCCCCACCCCCCAGTAACCCTTCTGAAAATTAGCCTGTATACCTAAAAATTCCCTGGGAGGCAGCATAAACATCTTAAATTGCCACTCTGCATCTTAGTATCATTAAATACTCTGCACCATAAATTCTCATTCCTGCAGTTTATTTTTTCTTGTACTTCCTGAAATGCTTATTTAAATGGCAGCGTTGGCAGTGTTTCTGCACACAAACCAGAGAATCAGCTACACAGGAGAAAGTAAGTTCAGCCCCAAGCAAAACAAGAAGGAAGCAAAGCCTGTCTTTGTGTGGCCCCAGGCCCTTCCCCACTGAGGGCCTCTGCACTACCTCCGTCTTCCAGCACTTTGTCTTCCCCGTGAAATCTCCAGAATTGTTCCCACTGTCCAAGCCTGCTTCCACAAATTACTTCTGCCTCTGTCCGTCATGCCAAAGCTGACTGTCCTGTTACTTCCCCCAGGAGTATGTGCAGTAAGCACTTTAGCTCTGAATGTGGAATGACTAGTTTTGCCCCAATAACATTTTCAAGCCACAGAGGCCCATGGGTACCCTTCATGTCTGGGAGACCTGCTTCACTTCTGAAAATAGCCACAGGAGTCCTAGAATCCTAGATTTCTGGGGTCCTGCCACCCTCAGAGCCCTGAAAACTTGTGAGCATCAGCCCTGCTCCTGTGGGGAAAGCCACCCTGGAAGGCCGGGCCACCTTTCCCTCTTCCCCATCAAGACTATCTGGGCTGTGTTACCACCTGCAGTTGACAGAAGCAAAGGAGTTCCCAGCAGAAGCCTTAATTACCTTCATAAGGTTAAACTGATTTTGTTTACGGATAAGTAAATCAGTAACATTTCCAAACATAAGTTTACTTCTCCCACCCAATAATAATCACAGAATTAAAACTGCCTTGTGGGCAAACCACATAAAATTAGGTTCTGATGAAGTGTGGTCCTGCCACAGAGTGATTGCCCCATAAGGCTACAGTGGAGTCATTTTCACCCTTCTCATTCTATCTATGCTAGATACTGTGCTGGGACGTCACATAGACTTCCTTTACCTCACAGAATCCCTTTTATCCTTACAATGGCCCTGTGAAGTAGGCATTATTCCCATTTTACAGATGAAGCAAGTGAGGTTCAGTATTGTTGGAATGTTCTTGAATCATCTGTCAAGTTCTGATGTAGAAGAAGATTAACACTAAATATACCACCTGATATGGTTTGGCTCTGTGTCCCCACCCAAATCTCATATTAAATTGTAATAATCCCCATATGTCATGGGAGGGACCCAGTGGGAGGTAACTGAATCATGGAGGCAGGTTTTTCCTGCCCTGCTCTCCCAGTAGTGGATAAGTCTTATGATCTGATGAATTTATAAAGGGTAGTTCCCTGTCACATGCTTTCTTATCTGCCATCATGCAAGACGTGACTTTGCTCTTCCTTGATCTTCCACCATGATTGTGGAGCCTCCCCAGCCATGTGGAACTGTGAATCCATTAAACCCCTTTCTTTTATGAATTACCCAGTCTCGGATATGCCTTTATTAAGCAGTGTGAAAACAGACTAATACACCACCTCAGTCTTGAGAAGTAGAGGTTATACGCAAGAAGCCCAGCTGCAAAACACTCAAAATACTAATGTTGAAGAAACAAAGTGCTTTTTTTTTCTGAGCATTTTGCTCTGCTCTCCTCCAGCAGGGGAGAGGGCGACAGGCTCTTTGTTGTTCTGTGACACTTTTTAAACTTACTCGTACCCTGCCCTGAAAGCCAGGCAGCTGGGCTTTAACATGACAGGACAGAGAATCTACTCAAAGGGCAGAACCAGCAAAAAGACACTCGGAAAACAGTCTCTCAGAAAACAGGCAATGGATTTCCAGGAGCACAAAGATGTACTGTATCAGCTCTTCCCATGAAATATAATTAATTTCTCTCCTGCGTGGTGAAGCTCCTCTCTGAGCGCCTCTTCTAGTTTGAAAGTCAAGTGAAACTGTGTGTTGATTCTGGACTCTACCTGGCCCTTGAGAGCTGAGGTAACAAGGCTCACAGCCCTCAAACAACTTGTGGGCAACTGAAAATGAAACAGCTACAAGAAAAATAAAAGTCCAACCACGCGCGAGGCAGGGTTGTGGTTGTCATGTTGCTTCCCACCTCCTGAAAACAACAAGGGTGTATTCATGATCTAATTTCTTTGGAATAAGCCAGAAACGCCTGGCCTCACAGAAGTCTCAATCCTTGGGACCCTGAGGTGACCCATTTAGAAAGTAGCCAGGCTTAGAAAGTCCTAGACTTCACGTCCTTGGTAAATGTGTACGTGGCTTACAGAAGGACCCATGACATAGAGCAGTCACTAAACGGGGCTTGCAGCCATCTTCTTGAGTGACTTAAATTCTACAGCTGAGGCCTCAAATTCTTTGGGAACAAATGATTATAAACAGTTTGTGCATGTGTGTCTGCATTGTTTTTTGATTAAAAATGAACTTTTTGGAGCAGCACCATGGTGGTTGGCAAGAACAAGTGCCTTATGAAAGGCGGCAAAAAGGGAGCCAAGAAGAAAGTGGTTGATCCATTTTCTAAGAAAGATTGCTATGATGTGAAATCACCCGCTACGTTCAATATAAGAAAGATTGGAAAGACGCTAGTCACCAGGACCCAAGGAACCAAAATTGCACCTGATGGCCTCAAGGGTCATGTGTTTGAAGTTAGTCTTGCTGATTTGCAGAATGATGCAGTTACATTTAGGAAATTCAAGCTGATTACTGAAGGTGTTCAGGGCAAAAAGTGCCTGTCTAACTTCAGGCATGGATCTTATCCATGACAAAATGTGTTCCATGGTCAAAAAATGGCAGAGAGTGATTGAAGTTCATGTTGACATCAAGACTACCAATGGTTATTTGCTTCGTCTGTTTTGTGTTGGTTTTACTAAAAAACGCAAGAATCAGATACATAAGACCTCTTATGCTCAGCACCAACAGGTCTGCCAAATCCGGAAGAAGATGATGGAAATCATGACCCGACAGGTGCAGACAAATGACTTGAAAGAAGTGGTCAATAAATTGATTCCAGACAGCATTGGAAAAGATATAGAAAAGGCTTGCCAATCTATTTATCCTCTCCATGATGTCTTCATTAGAAAAGTAAAAATGCTGAAGAAGCCCAAGTTTAAATTGGGAAAACTCATGGAGCTTCATGGTGAGCAGTAGTTCTGGAAAAGACACTGGGGACGTGACAGGTGCTAAAGTTGAACGACCTGATGGATATGAACCACCAGTCCAAGAATCTGTTTAAAGTTCAGACTTATAATAGTGGCAAATAAAAAGTCTGATTTATGGAAAAAAATGAACTTTTTGGTTTTTTTTAATTAATTACTAAAAGCAATATACAAGCACTGTAAAAACAACAACAACCAGGAAATTTATTTTAAAAAGAAAGAAAGAAAAATGTCATGCACAACCTTCCAAGGCAGAAGGTAAATGGGTGTCTGAGAAAAACCCCAAGAAAGATGCTCAGGATGGGACCAAGGATCACAAGGATGGAGGCAGGAGTTGGCAGGATTGGTGGGGGAGGAAATGCAAGACCCAGAAGCCAACAATGGAGCTGATCTGGGTAAAAGGGAGCCATGGAATGTTCTGAGAGGAGGAGGCCATGACTGCACATGGAAGGCACAGTTAAAGAAGACCGTCACAAGTCTTTACAGACCAGCATCACCGCGTGTGCCCAGAGAAGCACGGTCATAGAGGCCATTGCCGAGGGTCAGCTTTCATATGCGCCACATACAATGTGTCATTTCTACTTTTCACATCGCATCACTCCAGTTTTCAGGATGAGAAAGCCGAAGTTCAGTGAGGTTTACCTGAACCTTGTTGGGGTTCATTCTGGCCACACTGGTTTGCCTACTTCCCTGGGGTTTTACAATCCTGTTCCCCCTGTCTGGAACACTCCCCTCAGACCTTCGTGGGACAACCTGGTTTCATTTTCATCTCAGGTCCAAAGTAGTTTTACTGCAAGGAAAGTGTCCCTACCTCTCTGCTTAAAATAGCTGTCCCACCCACCACCTTCACTTTCTAGCCCCCTGCCCTTTATTTAAGACAGGCAGCCTTATACTCCTCCCTTCTAGCCCCTGGATCTGGGCTGGGATCACCTGTGGCCTTGGGTAGCAGTTTTCCCACCTGTCCCCAACCCCTGCCGTGTGCTACTCTGGCCTCTACGTGGTGCCCAACTTTGACTCTGAGATCCTGGTCTTGCCTGGCCCTTACTGAACACAGTTAATGATATATGCAGTCATGGCTGAAAAAAGAGTGGGTAGAGAACGATGAATGTAAACCTTGCCTCAGCTTCTATAGCCTGGGCTGCTGAATGGTGATACTTAGCAGTGTCCCAGCATCCCTGATTCTCAGGGGGGATGGGGAGGTAGGCTAGAAATGGCAACTAGGGGTAACTCAAGCTCTCCCAAAGGATGTGAAGTGAACCCCTAATCAGCCCAGCATGGAGATGGCCACACCTCATAAAGACCAGGAAAGGTGCAGCTAAGGACAAAGAGGTGAGAGGGAAAGAAGAAGCCACTCCTGGGCCCCAGTGACAATTGGCCATCAGCTTTTTTCATGGGGAGGAAGTGGAGAAGGAGAAAACAAGGAACAAAGACTTTGCACTTAAAAGGACTTTGAGTCAATGCCCAAGAAAAACAGGGTGACCTCTGAAGCTGAATGTCACCCCAGGCCCCAGGGGAGCTGGGTCAAGAGCCGACAGCCTCCTGCCTGGGGCTCATGGTGCAGGGCAGAGCTGTGGCCTCAGGTTCAGTAGAGAGAGGGCTGAGTACAGAGCCACACGGAGTTGCCCTGAGGTCCTTAATTAACCCTCTGCCATCTCCCTCAAACCTTGAGTCAACCCAAAAGGCCATCCACACTCAGTCAAGTAAGATTCCAAGGTTTTCCCTACTCTGTCCCTGGAGCTCCATCTGCCTGGGCCCTGTGTTTGATTCAGAGGCAACACATGAGGGGTCTTGTCTGCCTGAAGGGGCCATGTAGGCCTGGGCAAGCCAATCTCAGGATGAGCTATCTCAACCAAGTCTATTTTTGCCACAGATAGAAAAGACCCACTAGCTCCCAGGGCAGGGTAGAGAAGGGCAGGGCAGGGCAGGGACTGCTACGCAGGGAGTCAGGCCAGGTGCCAAATGTTTTCCTCTCCAGTGCAGCCCTCCAGGAGTCAACAGATGAGAACCTGCATCTGTCCCAGAGGAAGCGCAGGCTCCTTGGTGTCCCAGGATGCCCAGGGTCCTCCATGGCATTGTCCAGAGGAATCCAAAGCATTCTGGTGAAATTGCCATGCTTGCATTTCATGCTCTCCACTCCCACTCCTGCCACGAGGTATTTTCTTTCCATCTGTGGCCCACGGGCTCCCTCAGTCCCCTGGGGATTCGGTTTCATTTCTATCAGCCTCTGAATTGTCTTGGCTTTAACCAGGGTGCCACGGATGCCTGCTCAGCAGAGGCTGCCACATCACACATGATCCACAGGCTTCTGTGTCCATTTGGAGCTGCCAACTGAATGGAAGCCTGGGGGTTCAGTTTCCTAAAAGCACATCCCTGTCCTTCCCAGCTGAGATGGTGCTGATTACAGTGTGAGGGCCCCTGAACCAATAGCGGTTGTTCCAGTTGTCAGGGACCATTCCACACACAGACTGGCCTGTGTGTGTCTCCCCAGGGCTGACACGTGGCCAATGATACCTTGCTAATGGTGCATGGGGCTCTCACCTCTTGTGTCTCTGTTGGGAATCTCTTCATTGCAAGACCTAATCACTGGGGCCTTGCTATATCTCAGGTTAAAACTAAACATGTAGTTGGAAGAGGCCTATAGAAAAGTATAGAGCATATGCATGAGAGAGAGAGAGAGAGAGAGAGAGAGAGAGAGAGAGTGCATGCATACACGTACGCAGGCACTATGGGCTACATTGTGTCCCCTCAAAAAAAATTTTCTTTTTTTTTTGAGATAAAGTCTTGCTCTGTCACTCAGGCTAGAGTGCAGTGGCACAATCTCAGCTTACTGCAACCTCTGCCTCCCAGGTTCAAGAGATTCTCCTGCCTCAGTCTCCAGAGTAACTGGGATTACAGGCACTTGCAACTGTGCTGGGCTTTTTTTGTATTTTTAGTAGAGACGGGGTTTAACCATGTTGGCCAGGCTGGTCTCAAACTACTGACTTCAGGTGATCTGCCCGCCTCAGCCCCCAAAGTGCTGGGATTACCGGCATGAGCCCACACAAAATTCTTATGTTGAAATGCTAACCCCCGCAACCTCAGAATGTGGCTGTATTTCAAAAAAGGAACTTAAGAGGGGCAGTTAAGATTAAAGGAGGTAAACGGGCAGCCCTAATCCAATATTGACTGGTGTCCTTATAAGAGGACATCAGGACCCAGACACACACGAAGGGACGTGACACAGACAAGAGATGGTCATCCATAAGGCCAAGAAGAGAGCCTCAGAAGAGACCAACGCTCCCCACACCTGGATCCCAGGCTTCAGCTCCAGAGCTGTGAGAAAAGAAATTCCTATTGTTTAATCCACCCAGTCTATGGCACTTTGTATAGCAGCCAGCACTGACGAATACAGAGTGTGGGAGGTATTATCTCAAACCATGTCTGTTCGTGACCAGAAATAAATCAATGTTAATTACTTCTCCAATATGAACAAATCTTTTGGAGTCTAAGCCATCAACTCAAGACACTCAGTAAGTAGCACCTTAGGTTTTCATCACAAAATGAAATTTTTCTCTTTCCTACGCTGGACTCCTGAGTGGCGATATTCATTTGTATATTCTTAGTGGGGTCTATGGGCGGTGGGGAATAAAAGGGCAGGGGTAGAAGAAACAGGTTTCATCTGGGAAAAAAAGGTGAAGAAGATTTTCCGTGAGCTTACTTTATTCCTAAGCAGGAGAGAAAGAAATACAGGCTAGACAGAGGGAACTCTAAACCCATGTTCCAAATGCCAGCGAAATCCTCAGAGAGGGAAGCAGCCAGAACCTGGGCTCTGGGAAGCAAGCGCAGGCTCCGTAGACAGCTCCTCCGCGTTCTGCCTTCTGGGTTACATCGAGCCTCTTAGCAACTAATTGTGAATGTCATTAAGGTTGTGTCCTGTTTCAGTGAGAGCCCCACGAAACATATTTTATGATCCAAACTTTGCACATGGAAAGTTTAATATTTTCCTGCTGTTTTTAACATTGCTGAATTTTTTACTATATGATTGCATTTAATAAATGTATCCGAACAAATTAGAAACAGGCGTTCTTTCCCTTTTTTAAACAAATGAGGGTATATTCTGTTAATCTGAAGAAGATGAAACAGATGAAATCAATCTTATTTGTTAGAGGATGCCAATTTAAAATACAGAGACTGACCCATCAACCAGGAAGCACCGTGTCTCCGAGTTGCACTAACTTTACGCCTATGACCTCCACCGTGCCCAGCGGTGCAGAACCCGTATGCTAGGGGACCTGTGAGTGTGGAGATTCACTGCAACCTATCCTGTGACGGCTGAGATCTGGGTTGGGTCTCATGAATTCAGAATTCTGAGTCCACTGGAGTGATGGCAGGTTGCTCCATCCTGCCACATGCTTTGAGGGGACCCTGTCGATGCTGCCCTGCGTTCTCGGGATTTATTCACTGGACAGAGTGGGCAGGACAGGAGGGAGTTCCTTCATGGATCCTGTCCCCAAATGCATGCCAAGGCTCCCTCCATCTTAGGCACTACGCTACCCATAGTGAACTACAGCCATGGCCCTGTCCTCAGGAGAGAGACAGGCATTGGTCATGTAGACAAATAAAATAAGTAATTAAAAATCTGTGGCAAGTTCCAGAAAGGAAAAGTTGGGGGCAGGGAGGTTCTGTGAGAAAAAAAATATTAAGAGAAACCACCTCCAACCTGGATGCCAGAGAAGGTTTTCAGAGGGCTTGCTTAATTTGGAAATGTAAAGAAGGGAATTCAGCTAATCTGGGAATGGGAGGACTCTTGTTCCAGCTGAGGGAGCAGCCTATGCAAACGCCCTGAGGCATGAAGGGGCACAGAATGTCCAGGGCCTGGAAAGAAGGCTGGGCTGGAGGTGGTGAGTGAAGGGGAGGGGCCCAAAGAAAAGACTTTGGGAGCAGACAGGGGTCATGTCACCCAGGGCCTCATCAGCCATCTTGGGGATTTATTTTATGTTAGTTTAGGTGCAATGTAAAGTTAAAAATAAATTGTAAGCTTTGGAGTAAGATTACTTGTGATTTTAAAAGATGACTCCAGCTGCTGAGTGGAGCACAGACCATAGGTAGAGGCGGCGGCGGGGGAAGAGAGAGAGAGAGAGAGAGAGACGGAGAGGGAGAGGGAGGTGGACTAGCTGGGGGTAGGGGATGGGGCAGACAGTGAAGGGTTTTCTGAGGGCTGAGAATGAAAGAGGCAGTCAGCACTGCACCATCCACCTACTTATTCACAGGCTTATTCACCTACTTATTCACAAGAGCAAATAAAAGATGAGCAGAAGATTAAAAAATCAACAGAATCAAAACTGCAGAGGCAGCAGATATTGATATAGCCTAATATACCTAGAAGGAGATAAGGCAAAGAACATGGAAAACAATATTCAAAATGACAATGGCAGAATGTCATTTTGAATATTCTAAATAAAATGTTTTGAATAAAATGTTACAGAATTGTTAGTGACACAAATCCACATATCTATCAACCTCAAATGAATCCAAGAAGAATACAACCAAATTTATATTTATAAATATTGTAGTGAAACCATAGGTCATGACAGCAAATAAAATATCTTAAAAGAAACAGAAAGAAAAAATAGATTGCCATGAAAAATTACTATTAGAGGCTGATTCCTCAGCAACAAGAAAATCCAGAGAGGCAAAACTTCAACGTGCTGAGAGTTAATAACTATCAACAATGAATTCTATACTGAGCAACATGTAACCTTTCTAGATTGAGATGAAACAGACAGATTCAGACAAAAACTACAGACCCACAAGAAATGGTTTGTAGAAGAAAGTGCTCCAGAAACCAGGAAATGACTACAGAGATGCAAGAAGGAATTGTGAGTAAATAAACTGGTAAACGGTGATAACTCTAAAGAAAAAATGATTCCATATAATAATAAATATGATGGGTAATTTGTGGGATTAAAAAACACAGTACTGAAAACTGTGGAAAGCAAAAACAGTACTGAAGTAGTGGACAACAATAGTTAGGATGGGAGCTGGTGATTAGTTAAAGCAATCTAAGCTCCTCTGTTGTTGGGGGAAAAGAATGCTAATAATTAACTTTAGGCTTTGTAAGTTAAATATGCATGTTAAAATTGTTAGAGTGACCACAAAATGAGCATAAGTAGAGTGAAAACCAGAAAAGGGAAAAATGGAAAGGAAACATAAACACCATAAAGCTGAAAGCTGTAAGTCCAAACAAGCAAAGATAAGACTCAACAAACAGAAAATAAGAGTAAGATAGAAAACATGAACTCAAATGTATCAGTGATGACAATAATTACTTAGACTAAACACATTGATTGATTGTCAAAGTATCAATGAGATTGTCATGAGATTGTCAAGGTAAATTTAATTTTAAAAATAGGCAAATGTTGTTTATAAGACACATAAACACAGAAAAGTTGAAAGTATAAGGATATAACAGGTAAATACCAATCAAATGGAGGTTTTTGTCCTTATATTAATATCAGACAAAATAAATTTTAAGGCATTGCTATTGATAAAGGGAGTCACTAACTAAAGATCGAAGACTCAATTCACTAGGAAAACATAACAATTTTAAGCTTATAAATATCTAATAATGCAATGTCAAAATAATGAGACTGAAATTGATAAAATTACAAAGAGACACTGAAATGGTCTGGATTTGTGTCCCTACCCAAATCTCATGTCCAACTGGAGCAGAGGTCTGGTGGGAAGTGACTGGATCATGGGGTGAATTTCCTCTTGTTGTTTTTATGATAACAAGTGAGTTCTCATGAGATCTGATCATCTAAAAGTGTGTGGCTCCCCCACAACTTCTCTCTGTTACCCTTGGTCTGCCATAGTAAGACATGATTGCTTCCCCTTCACCTTCCGCTATGATTATAAGTTTCCTGAGGCCACCCAAACCACGCTTCCTGTAGAGCCTGTGGACCTGTGAGTTAATTAAACCTTTTCTTTTTCATAAATTATCCAGTATCAGGTAGTTCCTTATAGAAGTATAAAAATGGACTAATACACTGACAAATCCACTATCAACAGTGGGAGAGTTCAGCACACATCTCTCAATAATTGATAGATCAGACAGGCCAAAACCTCATTAAGAACAGGGCATATTTGAATAATGCTACTAAGAAGCTTGATCTATTGGTCACATTTGAAACCCTGCATCCAATTACAGAAGGCATACTCCTTTGAGGCACACATGGAAACTGACCAGGCTTCAGACCACAGAACAGGCCATAAAAAATTTTCAAAAAATCTTTATGACATCAGCCATTTCCTCTGACTATGTGAAATTAACTGAATGTATATACCAGTAATTATAACAACAAGAACTGTAACTTAAAAAAAGGCACTAGTATACAGTAGTTATACTCCCTAGCCAAACAGCCTGGATTTGAAGCTCAGCTCCACCAACTCAGGAGCTGTGTGATCTTGGGCAACTTGCTTAAACTCCCAGTGTCCCACTTTTCACATACATAATATTGGGGTCAGAACAGTCCTTATCTATAGGGCCATTGTGAGAATTTATGTTGATGAATGTAAAGTGTAAAGACAGATATTTGACATATTATAAGAATTCAACAAATGTTGGCTATTTTTTTAAACACCAGACATTAGAAAACTGAAAAACATACTCAACTAATTCGTGGGTCAAATGAGTCACCATAAAAATTAAAATAAATTTAGAATCAATAAACTGAAAATCTTATATATCAAATCATGGTTGATACAACCAAAGCAGCATTTAAAAAGAAAAGTTATCACTTTAAATGCTTATAATAGAAAAAGAGAAATGGAGAAAATGAGATAACATTCAAATTAAGATATTATAGGAGGACCAGGAGAATAAACCCAAAGAAAGTAGAAGAAAATAAGTAATGGCTAGGCATGGTGGCTCACACCTGTAATCCCAACATTTTGGGAGGCTGAAGCAGGAGGACAGTTTTAGCCCAGGAGTTTGAGATTAGCCTGGACAACATAGTGAGACCCCAATTTCTACACAAATTTTAAAAATTAGCTGGGCATGATAGCATGCACCTGTAATCCCAGCTACTCAGGAGGCTGAGGTGGGAGGATCACTTGAGCCTAAGAAGTCCAGGTTGCAGTGAGCTGTGATTGTGCTATTGCACTCTAACCTGGGTGACACAGTGAAACCTTGTCTCAAAAGAAAAGAAGTAATAAAGTTCAATAAAATAGAAAAGCCAGATATAGTGGAGAGGATGAACAAAGCCAAAAGTTTATTATTTGAAAAAACATACAAAATAGATCAAGTGACAAGACAGCTGTGGAAAATAAACAATATTAGGAATGGCAAAGGTGCTTAACTAACAATACAGCAAGGGTTAAAAAGAGAAAAGGGTATCATAGACTTTATGGTTGATACATTTTAAAACTAAGAAGAAATGTACAAATTGGCAAAACAGACTCAAGAAGAACAGAATAGCTTATAACCAGGAATGAAACAGAACCAATCACTTTACATGTTCTCAGAAAGACACCACAAGGTCTGTTTAGCCTTGTAGTTATATTTGTACCAAATATTCAAGGAAGAGATAATTCAGTTCTATACAAACTCTTCCAGAGAACAGAAAAATAAGGAACATCCTCAAGTCATTTAATGAGGGTGATATAGCCTGGATATCCAAACTAGATTAAGGACACCCCTAGAAAAGAATAGCAGAGGCCAACCTCACTCATAATTACAGAGCAGAAAACCCTAAACAAATATTAGCAAGTGAAATCAGCAGCTTTTTAAATACACAAACATACATCATGACTGAGTTGTATATATCCCGAAACTCAAGATTTGTTAACATTAGAAAATCTGTTAATGTAAATTCACCACATTAACAGATTAAAGGGAAGAAAATGTGCAATCACCTCAATAAAATAAATGCAGATAATTCCATAAAATGAATATATTTAAATTTTAAAACCAATCAAATAAATATACACATGCACAAAACTATTTATAAACGAAGAGTAAAACAGGTTTTCCTTAACATAATAAAGATTATCTGCACAAGTTCCACACCAGATAATATCTTTAATGGTGAAATAGTAAAGTCAAGGATAAAATACAGGTGCCTGTTACAAACAACTTCCTTTAACCATTGCACTGGAAGTTCTTGGCACTTCAATAATATAGACAAAGAAACCAGGGTAAATGATTGAAAAGGAAGAAGCAAAGCTAACATTTTTCTCAGATGATATGACTATCTTCATAGGAAACCCAAAAGAGCTACAAATAGATTGTTAGAATTAATGTGGCAATTTAACTAGGCTGTTGAATATAAGATCAACATATAAAATCAAACTCCATTTCTATATGCCAGCTTCAAAGTATTAAAAAATATTTTAAAAACTACCACACACATTATAATAGATACCTGCTCAGCTGTTATTCTTTGGGAACTCTCTTAGCACTCACAGAGATGGGGCATCCACCAACACGTTCATGACACGTGGCCCCATTCCCTAACCAGAAATGGCTGAGTTGGGAAGGACTCTGACTCAACTGAGATGGGGATTCAGCATTTGATCTGAGAAACACCGTCTCAGAGTGTGGCTGGAAAAGAGATGCTATAAATTCCATAGGAATAGGCAGTTTCAAATGCAGAGAAGAGCAAAGAGAATGGGCAGACACCAAGAGATGCAAAGGCTGAGACTATGGGTCCCAAGAGATGGAGAGACTCCCTAGCACAGATTCGAGGACTCCAGACCCCTTCCCAGTCCCTGATTCTCATGAGACCTAAATTCCAGAACTTCTCTCTCCCTCTCTCTCTCTCCATTTCTCGTTCTCTCTCTGCCCTTCTTCCTTAAGATTGATTCTTCATTATTGCTGGAGAAAGTTTATAATTGACCTCTTTTACCTGCATCCAAAATAATCTTAACTGAGAAGGTCACACATTGAGAAGTCAACTTGCAAACCTTCATCTCCCCACCACCAACCTTCGTGTTTCTTGCTGGGATGTGGGGTGAATCATTCTGGAGAGTTATGAACTGTCTCAAGGGAGAGTAAAATAAGAAAGCTAAACAACATGCAGTGGATTCAAAATTTGGCAAATTGGCCCAAGATCTATGCCAGTTCTGTCCATTATTCTCTCATATGTCTGGCTGCTATCCATTCCTTATGAAATTTATAATCTCCTTGTTTATGCCCTTAAAAATTTTGGGCTGAGACCCTCAAAGGAATGTTGCCAAATAAAATGGATTATCCCTGGGTCATTTTAGCAATCTCTCTTTTCCTTATCAGTGATGAGCGTCAGTTTTACTGCTGGCTACTCTCCCCCTCTAATTTGCCTGACAAGATAGGACCTACTAACCTAGGACACTCACAAAGATGACATATGGACTTTCTCACTGGGGAGCGATTTTTTCCAGTAACCACAGATTAACATCAAAAGACAGAGGCTTGTTTAAAAGCCATGGTCTTATGTTAAATGAGGGTTAAGTGTAGAACATTCATTAACACGGGACCCAGAGCGCCAGGGAAGAAAGTTATCACCTGCCAAAAAAAGGGGGCAAAGTCCTGAATTAGGGATAATAGCCTTAATTGGAAGGCCTGTAGAACCTTTGCCTCTGCCTTTTAGTAGATCTGGAGAAATAACATCTTACTTCTGGCCTTGTTTGTCCTTTCATGGGAAAATAACTCCTACTCACAGGACTATTGGAGGATTAAATGTGACAACATCTATATATGTCCCTAGTGCTTCTTCATAGCAGGGACTCAGAGAATGTCAAGGAGTCAAAAATGATTTTTTTTTTTTTTCCAAAAAATAAGAGCTGATTCCTCTAATCTTGGAGCAAGGTTCTTTCAAAGTTGAATCATTTATAATCACAAGGTGATTTTTATTGTGCTGTCTTTGTAAATCCCTACAGCCAAATAGGTTAGGGTCAGCAGAATGCTCAGAAAGTGACAGCACAGGAGAGGAGAAGCCTAGGCTTTAATCCAAAGCACCAGAACTTTGGGATTTTTCTTGAAGGGTCTCGACCCTTCCAGAGAAACATATCTCTGACCAATAAAACAAAAAGAAAGGGAGTTGGTCAGGAACCAGTTGATGCCCTGGAAAAATGAGACTCTTGAGCAAAGAGTCTGGCTGATAAAGTTGTCTTAGTAACCACTGAGAAGGCCCTTCTACTAGGGGGCCATATTGACACTTGGACCCCAGACAGATCCTTCTTGGGAAGTTTGCCAGATCCAGCCTTGGACTCTCTGAGTACGGACAGTGCCTGAACTCCTTCCACCTACCCACAAGTCATTTGGCATTATGGTGAAGCTCAGCTCGACCCTGTCCTGCCCAGAAACGCAATCCCAGCCAGCTGGACTCAGCTATCCATGACCCAAGCACTAGCCAGAATTTTTCATGGTTCAGCATCTTAAGAAACTGTATAGGAAGCAAAAGAGCCTCTGCCATATCAGATCTACGTCAGGCTGACCTACTGGTCTGCAGTGAAATGTACATGTCTCGGGGTTTGCTGTGAGAAGCTAAGTATTTAAACAAACACCATCTCTGTTATTCCAGGGAACAGTGTCTGCAGCATCCATTTGGAGGGGAGATCCTCAAGTGACTGTCTCTGCTCGCACCAGCCTGCTGCCTGCCTGGTGCCCACTGTGCCCGGAGGACTGTTGCAGATGAGCTTCGAGTCCCACCTAGGGCTGGGCAGGACCCACTGTGCTCTTGCATTTTTCAGTCTGTTTTTTGTTTGTTTGTTTGTTTGGCTGGGTTTTGTTTTGTTTTGTTTGTTTGTTTGTTTTTTCCAGACAGACTCTCACTTGGTCACCCAGGCTGGAGTACAGTGGCACAATCTCAGCTCACTGCAACCTCTACCTCCTGGGTTCAAGTGATTCTCCTGCCTCAGCTTCCCAAGAAGCTGGAACTACAGGTGCATGCCACTACACCCAACTAATTTTTGTATTTTTAGTAAAGATGGGGTTTTACCGTGTTGGCCAGAATGGTCTTGATCTCCTGAACTTGTAATCTGCCCGCCTCGGCCTCCCAAAGCGCTGGGATTACAGGCATGATCCACCACGCCCAGCCTCAATCTGGTCTTTTTTTTTTTTTTTTTTTTCCACAGCTCTTCTGGATCTTCCTTGGTCTTTGGCTCCTGAGTGCTCTTAGCTGTCTGCATTCACAATCCCTGTGCCCTTCCTCTGCAGCCCACAGAAACCAGGAGCCACGTGGAACAAGCATGAACAGAGGCCACGAGCTCCTTCAGGAGTGGAGTAAGTGCTTGAGCGCCAGCATGCAGGCTTTGCAACATCTCTTTGGGATTCCCAGAGATCTGATTTGTTTATTTCAGGCCTTGGCTCTGTTCCAAGGGTTGGTTGATGCCAGATAAATGAGGTGGTGTTGAATCTCCCTGAGGAGTTAGTCCTGGGACAAAGTCTACTGAATAAGCAGGGGGCTCTGCCTCACATCACTTTCTGAAAAAATTTACAAACACTTGCAATTGTTTCAGTGTTCCCTTATGCAATCATTAAATATAATCGCTCAGTCACTGCCCGGCTGGATTACATCTCCAAGCAGCAAAGAGCAGCTCCGCATCTAATGTGAAAGGAAGGATCAGCACGTGTTTGCTGATAACCTTATCATTGTGCTAGGTTGCAGAGCTTTTTTGAGACTTCACTGCACTCCAATTTTGTAGATTTTTTTTTTCACTCTGCTTTGGCTGTTTCTGTTCTTCTTTGTGACATTCTGGAACACACTGAGGAGAAACAGGGAAGCTGGGGCCAGATAAGAGAAGGCCTTCCACTGATGTGGGGAGACATAAAGTCCTGCTGTGGAGACTGGCCCTGAGGGCATGGTGACATGAGAGTGGCATCTTCTGGTGTTAGTTTCAAAGGAGCTAAGATGGAGGGCACAGGCCCTGGCCATGGGCATCCAGGCTCAGGTAACACAAGGGCCAGGAGACACTGCAGGAGGTCCTTCTGAAGAGTGTGGCTCTGCAGGGCCAAGGCCATCAGAGCTGAGCTCCAGCTCTCCCCAGTGGAGGGCTGGTAGAGACCCTGTGGTGTATTTAGGTCCCGGGCCTGTAGACCCCCACGCTTTGGTGTCAGCAGTGGCTGAGAAAGTGGCTTTCCTCCAGGGTCCAAAGCCACACCCCAAGGAACCCCAACCGGGCAGCTCCCACGTGTGTCTAATGGGTCCTGGTGGCAGAGGGGGAGAAGGGAAGGGGAGAGAGTTCAGATCTTTCAGTGTGATCTGTTACTACATTCAGCAAAAGGCAAGGAAAGGAGAATCAAGCTTTATTGAATATCTACCATGTTCTGGGCCTTAAGAGAGAAGGAAACTGAGGCTCCCAGTGGTAAAGTCCAAGGTCACAGAGCCCTGACCCTGAGATTCCAACCACACCAAAGCCAGCAGCTCCCTTTTCATGACAAGGAACCTCTTGTCTCCTAGAATGCCCCCTCTCCATTATAAGGCAGAAATGCAAGATCCAGGGCTGCTTCCCCTATTACTCTCTCAGAGGAGTTTAGAAATTCAGTCTAGGTTTGCTTGAATATAGAGAAAGAGGCAATGTGAAAGCAGAACTAAATATCAACAGTCTGAAGAACTTCGTTGACCCCACCCAATCCTTAAAGCAAGAAGGTGGGAATCGAAGCGAAGCTGCCAGGCCTGCGTCACATGACTAATCAGAGCCAGCAGAGTTCGGCTCTCAGGCAGAATTCCCACATGGGCAGGTGAAGGGTTTTCATCACGTTCAAATGAGGCCACTTTGATTCTCCCCTTACATACTGAGATTAGAGGCTGAAATGTAGAACATGTGTAAGCACGAAGCAGTGGCCACTGGGAATGTCACAGCTGCATGCCAAGAGCAGAGCTCTGACAACTCCTGTTCCAGCCTCTCCTTGACTCACCAAAGGGGATTGGGGTGAGTAATTTAACCAAATCCCACCTCACTTCTCTCGACTGTACAACAGGGGAAAACAGCAGGAAATGTCAGAAAGACTAATAGGAAAAGAAGGGTCTGGTCCTGGTAGCTGACTTCTACCACCATGGGAAGGTCCACTCCAACTAATGCTAACCACTGGGCAGCTCAGCAAGACATGTCTATGGACACTGAGTCTTGGAAGGTGAGGACCTACCCAAATTCACATAGTTGGAAAGTTACAAGTCAGATCTAAACTGTGCTCATCCCTTTAAGGAGAACTCTGCTATTTTCTGAAGCAGAGAGGGCAGAAGCCAGCACAGCTCAATTTGCATATGGCAGAGTGGTCTCTGACTTCTATTCCATGCCCTCTATTAACATATACTAAAATGTATTCCATGCCCTCTATTAACATATACTAACATTTACTGCATATGGCAGAGTGGTTTAGAGCATGAGCTCTGGACATAGTCCCTGGGTTCAAGACATGGCTTTCAATTTCATACTAAGTGGGCAAAAGCTGAAACCATTCCCCTTCAGAACCAGAACAAGACAAGGATGCCACTCTCACCACTTATATTCGACATAGTACTAGAAATCCTAACCAGAGCAATCAGATGAGAGAAATAAATAGAAGGCATCCAAATAGAAAGGGCAGAAGTCAAATTATCTCAGTTTGCAGATGACATAATTCTAGATGTATAAAACCTTATCATATTTACCCAAAAGCTCCTAGAGCTGATAAACAACTTCGGCAAAGTTTCAGGATAGAAAATTGATGTACAGAAATCAGTAGCATTTATACACCAGCAATGTCCAAATTGAGAGCCAAATCAGAAAGGCAATCCCATTCACAATTGCCGCAAAAAGAATAAAATACTTAGGAATACAGATAACCAAGAAGGTGAAAGACCTCTACAGTGAGAATTACAAAACACTGCTCAAAGAAATCAGAGATGACACAAACAATTGGAAAAACATTCCATGTTCATGGATTGAAAGAATCAATATTGTTAAAATGGCCATACTGCCCAGAGCAATTTACAGATTCAATGCTATTCCTATCAAACTACCAATGACATTCTTCACAGAATTAGAAACTATTTTAAAATTCATACAGAACCAAAAAGAGCCTGAATAGCTAAAGCAATCCTGAGCGAAATGAACAAAGTGGAAGATATCACATTGTTTAATTTCAAACAATACTACAAGGCTACTGTAACCAAAGCAGCATGATACTGGTACAAGAACAGACACATAGACTAATGGAACAGAATAGAGAGCCCAGAAATAAAGCCACACACCTATGATCACCTGATCTTTGACAAAGATGACAAAGACAAGCAATGGGGAAAATACTCTATTCAATCAATGGTCCTGGAATAACTGGCTGGCCATATGCAGAAGATTGGAACTGGAACCGTTCCTTACACCATATACAAAAATTAACTCAAGATGGATTAAAGATTTAAATATAAAACCTAAAACTATAAAAACCCTGGAAGATGACCTAGGAAATACCATTCCAGACATAGGCCCTAGCACAGATTTCATGACAAAGATGCCAAAGCAATTGCAAAA
>NW_016107537.1:2888928-3073174 GCF_001604975.1 Cebus imitator
TCAACAGAATAAACAGACAACCTACAGAATGGGAGAAAATATTTGCCAACTATGCATCCAACAAAGGTCTAATACCCAAAAGGAACTTAAACAATTAACAAGAAAAAAACAAACAATTCTATTAAAAAGTGGGCAAAGGACATGAACAAGACACTTTTCAAAGAAGGCATACATGCAGCTAACAAGCATATGAAAAAATGCTCAACATCACTAATCATTAGAGAGATGCAAATTAAAATTACGAGATACCATCTCACACAAGTCAGAATGGCTATTACTAAAAAGTAAAAAAGTAACAGATATTGGCAAGGTTACAGAGAAAAGGGAACACTTATATACTGCTGGTGGGAATGTAAATTGGCTCAGCCACTGTGAAAAGCAGTTTAGTAATTTATCAAAGAACTTAAAACAGAATTACCATCTGACCTAGAAATCTCATGAATGAGTATATGCCCAAAAAATATAAATCATTCTACCATAAAGACACATGCACACATATGTTCATGGCAGCACTATTTACAATAGCAAAGACATAAAATCAACCTAAATGCCCATCAGTGATAGACTGGATAAAGAAAATGTGGTACATATACACCATGGAATTCTACACAGCCATAAAAAGGAATGAGATCGTGTCTTTTGCAGCAACAAGGATGGAGCTGGAGGCCATTATCCTAAGCGAACTAACACAGACACAGAAAACCAAATACCACACGTTCTCACTTATAACTGGGAGCTAAACGCTGAGTACACATGGACACATACAGGGGAACAACAGACACTGGCGTGTACTTGAGGAAGGAGGGTAGGAGGAGGGTGAGGATCAAAAAACTACCTATTGAGTACTATGCTTATTGCCTGGGTGATGAAATTAGCTGTACAGCAAACCCCCATAACACACAATTAACCTATATGACAAACCTGCAAATGTACTCCTGAACCTAGAAAAAAAGTTTAAAAAGTTAAAAAATAAAATTATAAATCATATGTAATATATTTATATACACATATATAAATTATAAACTCTCTTAAGGCAGTAAACTGGGGCAGTCATAGGCTCATCTGACTTATTTCCTTCGTCTCAAAGATCACTGTCCTTCAATGTCTGATATCCAGTGTCTTCCAAACTGTTTAGCCTAAATATACAGTCCATTATTTTATTGTTTCTGTCAAAAGGGTAGATCTGCCGCCTGTTACTGCATCTTGATCAGAAGTCTCCTAATGCTGAAAACTCAGGGCCTCCTCTCAATTCCATGTACAGCGTACAGTGCCCCCTCACATTACCTGGCATCCTAGGAACATGTACCTAGTACACTGTTCTGTACATAACGAGAACTTAGTGATACTTAGCAATGATTCTTAATCAGCAATCATTGAGGCTTTGAAGTGCTTGCAGGAAAATAAATTATGGAAATTTGAACCCGTACCGTCCGTTTAATGATCATATTGTGAACAAGTTTTCTTTTTTCTGTAAAATCTCATTTATCCCAGGTTTTATGCACAAAAAGAAACAGATTATACCACAAAGGTAAAGATAGTTAGAAAAATTGTAACTCAGAAACAAAGAAGTAAAAGACTAAAATATGATTTAATTCCAAAGTTTCCCTTCTATTTGTACTCTGCATGTATCTACCTCACTGCTAAGAATGTTCTTTAAGTAACAGAATATTACTCTTGCAACATTCAGCCCACTGCCCAAAGAAAGCACAAATTGCCAAGACTCCTGTAGAAATAGCCAATTTAAGACTGTCTCGTGATTTCCTAACACAGAGTGATAATGTTATTAAACTGACCACCAAGTGTTATGGAAACATCAATTTGTGAAGAGAAAGAATCCTAGAATGCAAAGGTCTGAAACCACAGAGCAGTTCAAGAGCAACAGTGGTGGGATCATGAGTTCTTAGTGAGGCCAAACTTGCGGGGCTGCTGTGTGCACTCATTCCTTCCAGATCCAAGATAAACCAAGCAGTTAGAAAGAACTGATCACTTTCTGTGTCAGTGCTCAGGAGACATTGCAGGCCTTTGTCTCTTTTCCACTTTCAAATACAAAATCTTAAGTCTCAAGGGCCGAATTAATAACATTCCAGTGAAAACTAAGTTATCATATTTTGGTCTCAACAGAAGCCAGATTTTGGTTTCTAGCAGGGCTAGAAAATGTATGTCCTGGAAATTCCAGCTTCCTTTGATCACCACACACTCTGATGACCTGCAGCTTTCAACTATATATAGCAAGATCCTTTCTGTTTGATCAGTGAGTCTGGGCTGTGTTTTACAAACAGTAGGCTACAACACATGAGCAGGTCATGAAATCAGTTTACTGTATCATGACTTGCTTTTTAAAGAATGACACAAAATAAGAAAATATGAGAGCGCCTCACAAAAGTAAGGCAGTACTGTTTCATAAAATTTCTTTTTTCAATTTCATATATGTGTGTTTGCAAATACTAGGTTGTAAAGATTTGTAAAGAAAAGCACATCTTTTACTTTGGGTTAAGGTCAAAAGAATTTGAAAACCACTGGTCTAGAAACTAATTAAGCTTTCTGTGTTCAGCTGCTGGTGGGAGTGGACATTGGTTTAACCTATATTGACAATGCCACTCATCATTTAAATCAGGGGTGTCCAATCTTTTGGCTTCCCTGGGCCACAGTGGAAGAAGAATTATCTTGGGCCACACATAAAACACACAAATATTAATGATAGCTGATGAGATTTTTTAAAAATTCAAAAAGATCTCAAATGTTTTAAGAAAGTTTACAAATTTGCATTGGGCTGCATTCAAAGCAATCCTGGGCTACATGAGGCCTGAGGGCCATGGGATGGACAGGCTTGATTTAAATACTTGATTCCCAAAAAACAATCCCAGGTATGCGCAAAAATAAGTTAGGTACCAAGGTACTGGAATGTTTTCTATTGTGTTGTTTATAATAATGAAACAATTTGACATAAGCTGAGGGATTGATTGAATGCATTGTGGTACACCTACAAGATAAATGGTACCAGCTATGAAAATTTTACTTCAAGGTAAGGTGGTAGTAAAGAGTTGAAGCAATATCCATATCAAGTCTTAGGTGAAGAGGGGAGGTTATAACATTTCAAATAGAGACACACACACACACACACACACACATACTGCACAGAAAGAATATACTGCAAACAATAAGAATCATCTCTGAGAAGCATAATTTTGGAATATCTTTACTTTTTTGTGCTTTTCTTTATTCTCGAAAATTACTACAATGGATATGCATTACTTTTGTAATGGATAAAAATATTGCAAGAAATGTGATTTCAAATAGACTTTGCTCAGCAAAGAAGCTGCCCTCCACGGATGATGCTCACTTCAGACAATGGTAACAAACACTGAAGTTAACAGTTGAGAGGAAAAGGATTTCACAGAGGCCTATGGTAAGAGTAGCAGCAAAAATTAGTGCAAGATGCACCCCTATCTTGGTAAACTGTACAATAATTTCTCATGCTCCCCTTTTCTCAAGTCCCCCATCTCCTAAACTACGCACACTGACATAAAGATTTGTCCCCAACAAATAAGCTGTCAAGACAGGTTATGCAGGTTTTAGAGCTAATGAATATCATCACTGCTCTGTTTCTGAGTAGTCTGTAGGCAAAACCACTGTTCTTTCTCCCTCCAAAAGTAACAAAATTATGTTTGTTTGTTTTTTTAAAAAAAAAGCGTTCAGGGTAAAAAAAATAATAAAGCAAGAAAAGATCAGCGAGCCAAGTTTTGTGGATTAATTCCAAGTTCTAACGGTAAGAAAGAAAACAGATGCACAGGGCATTTATTCATTCATTCATTCTTTCTTTCATTCTCTCTGTCCATTTGTCTGTCAGCTGGTCATCACTCAGTCCACAACTACCTTCTGAATATTCCACATAACAGTCAGACTTAGGCTGTAGTGATCAAGGACTTGGTCCCTGCCCTCACTGCCCTTATAGTCTAGCCTCAGTTTACTCATTTGTAAAATGGCAATAAGTGAGAATAGCTGACATGAAGTGTCCATAAGTGCCAGGCATCGTGCTGCAGTGCTGCAGCCTGAGCCTCTGTGCACTAAATCAGCTGCACTATGTGGTGCTGGGCCTGACAGCACCACAGAGCACCTGCTGCAGGCAGCAGTGCAGACAGGGCTAGCCCCTTCTCTAGATCTGGTTCCTGCTTTTTCCCTTTATTTCTTTCCTCCCCTGCATCCTCACTGAGACCCAGCCATGCCCATCATGTGTCCCTCAGTGTACCACAGACTCCCACACCCTCATCCTGTGTTCAGGTTCTCCTGCCTGGCAGGTCCTCCAGCCCCACCTGGAAGGCTCTTGCTCATTCTTTAAGTTGCTCAAGTGGCATTGCTTGTGGACTCTCCACTTTACGCTCAGTACTCTGAGCTCCTGCTATTGCACAGGGCCTGTCTCATTGTGCTGGGCTCTGCCACCACCTGTCTACCTTGTACAATGGCAAGCAATAGAGACCATGTGGCATCTTTTTTCTCCAAATCCCCAGCCTGGGCACATCAAGAAAACATCAAGTTCTACTTCCTGAGTCCATGTGTTAAACATTTTATGCTCTTTGTCTCATAGAATTTAACTCCCACAACCTCTACAAGGGAAGGCTTATCTCCATATTATATATGGAAAAACTGAGGAACAGGGTGGGAATAACTGGCCCAAAGTCACGCCCAGGATTACTGGCTTCAAAGACAGTAAATATGTGTTGAAACACTTTTTTTTTTTTTTAAAGCAAGATCTGCCTAGTACTACAAACCAAAAAAAAAAAAAAAAAAAAAAAAAAAAAAAAAAATGAGAGATGGTCTTCAGTATCCTCTCAGTAGCCCCAGACTCAAGCATACATTTCACTCGCAGGGAGTTCCAGCCTGAAAAATATGCAGTGTGTGTGCATATGAGCTTAAAACAATTAATAGATGCGTATTCTTTTCTTTCAACAAATATTTGTGTCTCTACAAATATCCCCATGCTAGGTATCAGGTGGATTGGAGGTGGGGAGAAGGGAAGGAACAAAGAAATCAGGGTCGTGATATTGTGATCTAATAAGAAATGCACATTTTGTTTCATCCCTTGTTCCTGGCACAGAGCTCCTAAAACTTTTGTAATTTCCAGAGGGATGCTAGAAGCATTCTTTGTTCTAAATTTGCTCTTTGATCCTGGTTCCTGACACAGAGCTCCTAAACCTCTTGGAATTTCCTGGGTGTTGGAGCATCTTTTGTTCTAATGAGGCAACTCCTAGTGGGCACCTGGACAGCTTCAGGATGGGGGCTGGTCATCAGAAATGCCAAGCCATGGTTAGAAACTCAGAGCTTTTATGCCCTCCCTGAAACCCCCGCCATCTTCCAGGAAGGAAAGGGGAGTTAAAGATTGAGTTAATAATTGATCATACCTATGTGAAGAAGCCTCTATAAAAATCCCTAAAATATGTGGTTCAGAGAGCTTCCAGGTTGGTAATCGCATCCCTGTACTGAGTGGGGTGGTGTACACCAACTCCAGATGGACAGACGCTCCCATGCTCAGAACCATTCTGGACCTCAGCTGATCTGGCTGTTCATCTCTATCCTTAATTATTTCCAGCAAACATTTAAGTGTGTCCCTGAGTACTGTGAGCTATTATAGCGAATTATTGAAGCTAAGGAGAGGGTTATGGGAATTCCTAAATTTTACACAAATTAGGCAAAACTGTGGGTAGACCAGGAACAATGTCTCACAGCTGTAATTCCAGCATTTTGGAAGAGTGTGTTGGGAGGATGACTTGAGGCCAGGAGTTTGAGACCAGCCTGGGCAACATAGTAAGATCCCCATCTCTACCAAAAGTAAATTAGCCAGATAAAGTGGTATGCACCTGTAGTCCCAGCTACTTGGGAAGCTGAGGAGGGAAGACTTCTTGAGCCAAGGAGTTTGAGGCTACAGTGAGCTGTGATTGTGCCACTGTACTCCAGCTTGGGTGACAGTGAGACCCTGTCTCAATAATAATAAAACCAGTGGGGGTAACCTAGAGAAACACTATTTGTGACTAGCATCCAAAGTTGGGGGAAGATTCATGGAACTGAAGCCTTAATCTGCAGATCTCCAGGTAGCCAGTGTCAGAATGAATTAAATTGTAGAGCAGGGGTCCCCAGTCCCCAGGCCACAGATTGTACCAGACCATGGCCTTTTAGGAACCAGGCCACACAGCAAGAGGTGAGCCATGGGAGTAAGTATCACCACCTGAGTTCCATCTCCTGTCAGATCAGCGGCACCATTAGATTCTCATGGGAGCATGAACCCTATTGTGAACTGTGCATGTGAGGGATCTAGGTTGTGCACTCCTTATGAGAATCTAATGCCTGATGATCTGAGGTGGAACAGTTTCATCCCGAAACCATCCCCCCTACCTTGCCCCCCTGACCCCCAACACCACCCACGGAAAAATTGTCTTCCACAAAACCATTCCCTGGTGCCAAAAAGGTTGAAGGCTACTGTTGTAGAGCACCCCATTAGTGTCCACAGAGAATTAGAGAACTGCTTGTTATGGAGAAGCCACACATCTGGTGTCGGAAGTATTGTGAGCAGAGGACACAGCATTTGCCTTTTAGGGCCCTCTGCCCTAGGTTGCTTAGGAGCTACCAGGTGCAGAGCTGTGAGGCAGCATGCCTGGGGGCCTGGCATTCCAGCATGGACTGTGTCTTCTCTAACAGGGTGGGGCCATTTCTGCACTGCTGGGTGGTCCTGGGCAGCACAGGTGAGCATGACAGGCCAGACCACTGGAGAGCAGGCAAGGGTGATTGTTCCGGGTGGTATTTCCAGGGCTCAGCATTGACCCTGGGGAAATATGGCCTCCCATAATGAGCACTGGAGCCAGGACAGAGAGATGAGGGTTAGGATGACAAGAGGCACACAGGAGGGTCTCTGTGCAGGGAGGCTATAAAGGCCTGGGGGTAAGAGAGCCTTGGGCCTATCTGCCCATGAACTGTGAGAAATGGAAAGAGCCATGGGAGCACAGAGGACCAGGAGCCTGCAGAGGGTTCTGAGCGAGCCCTTAGGCTGAGTCACTTGTCAAGGCTATGGTTTCTGAGCTCAGGGCCCCCAGCAATGCCCCAACCCCCCTCTATGTGGCTGCCCCTGCCTGCAGGGCCACTTTAGATCGAACCCCCCACCTGCTGACCTAACCTTCTTACTCTACCCCCAAATCCCTGGGCTGTGTTCCCAGCTACTGCCAGCCTGCTGATTGAAGGGACAGCCACCTCCTGGAGATGCAGATGGAAACTAACCCCCTGGCAGGGCCCTCCTCAGCTAAGGAGAGATACATTGAACCATTGCCCCAGCTGCCTTGGAGAACCTCATTCCTGGCCAGCTGCACCCTACGCCAGCTATTATTTTATTCTCCATTCCCTTTCTTTTCCATGTGGACCCCATGCAGCATCTGCATAGGAATGAAGCAGACATGCCCCACCTGCCACCATCGTCAGGGACACATCTTCACTCAGCCACCTAAAAGAAATGATCACACTGGCTTTCAGATGGACGAACACCATGGATCACATGGGGGATCCCTCAGGCTCTGCCCTCAGCTCTGCCTCTTATGAAGGCTCCGCCCATCTTCACCATGGCCCCTCTGTACAATCTGTTAGCTCCACACTAAGGGAATTGGCTTTCCAGAAATTTATCCTTCCCCTTTTATTTTCTACAGCTGCCCTTGACCCATTTTCTACTGAGGCTAAAACTCTTCATCTTCCACTTCATGTTCAGAGGTGCTGTTTTTAGGCAAATATTTGATGAAGTTCAGCATTAAATACAGACCAAAAGCCAACAGGGCTCCCTCCTCCCATTCTCTTCTGGGGTGTGGTCTGGAGTTCGGGGAGCGGCTGCCTCTGGCCAGCACTGGAATGAAGCACAGAGCAGGTCCTGCAGTCCTGCCGTGCCACTGCGTCACAGGCCCATAGCCTCATACTGCTTGCCCTGTTCTCAGACACCCAACTTGGGTTCACTTTGCCACAGGCTCTGGACCCCTGCATGGGTGTGGAAACCTGCAGAGTCCTGTAGGGCCTCTGCTCTCACAATTGCACACAAATCCAGGTGCTCTCAGAGCCTCCCTCAACTCCCCCAAATGTTCATATTGGGATTTCTCACACCTTGTGCTTCTCACCGCACAGTCCACTCTGAGACTGGGGCTGGGGGCACACCAGGAAGTCTCTGAATGTTCCACCTGATGCGCCCTCACCAGGGGTGGGAAATGACCTCGAACACAGGTCATTTCCTGTGTTCTCCCCAAGGTATTCAAACATTAGAGTGGAGCTTTGATCATCTGAACCTTCAGTGGCCCTTTCCCACTCTGTTCATCAAGTTTTGGTGGACTACCTTTGCCCCACCAAGTTTCATGACACGTATTGCCTGCCAGGCCAGCCGTTTTACAGACACGAGCTCTAGCAGTCCTGGCAGCATCATATGAGGGAGACACGCAAGACTACAAGTCTGGTAAGGAAGGAACCTGGAGTCACCACTAGTTGGGATTTCCCTTTGACTCTGAAGCATGTTCTCTGCCCGCCCCACAGTGCTCCCCCAGTGTGTCCCATATCGTAGGGACCTGCAGGGCTGCAGGCCTTGGGGCTCACCATTCCTCCGGTGCACTCACGGCAGTCCTGCAGGCAGCTGATGTTCTCCCAGGTGCTGTAGGCCTTAAGCCCCGCCACCAGAGCCTGCAGCGAGCGACTGCTGACCAGCTCCTTTCCCTGGAAGACATCCTCATCCAGGATGGCCCCAGCATACCTGCGGGACAAAGCAACCATGAGTCTCCACCACAACATTCTCTCCTCTGCTTTCTGTCCAAGCTTACTTTTCTTTCAGTTCATTTATAGGCCTCATCACTCACACTGACATCTGTCTAGGCACCCCTTGACCCAGCAAAAAGTGGGCACTATGCTCAACTCTCGTCTTCTTTTGGTCTACACACATAGGATCATGTTCCAAATTATTTTCTTTTATCCAGACACAAAAAAGTTTCACATGCCTCTTGTATTTGTAACTTTTTAATTCCACTTCCATTGGAAATTCTGCACATTACAACATTACAGTATACCTCAATTCCACTACCCCATCCACTTTGGTACTTTTGAGATTTTATATATAAAGATATGTATATATAGATTATATATAAGATATTGACACAGGTCTTCTACATGTGTTATAAACCTCATTGCTACTTTTGCTTTAAACAAATTATTTTTCCCTAATCAACATTGTTGAGGAATAACAAAACAATGACACATTCATTCAAAGTGCACCGCTTGAAGAGTTTTGACAACGATACATACCCAGAAGAATAGTATTGCAATCAAGCTACAGAACAAAATGCATTATGCCTTTCTGCAGTGCATTCCTTTCTTTACTCCCACCCTAAGGCAACCACTGATCTGTTCTTTGATACTATAGATGAGATGTATTTGATGTAAATGGAATTGCAGATTATATGTTGTGTTTTGCTTCTTTCAATCAGCATGCTGTTTTGAAATTCACCCACATTACAATATGTATTTGTAGTTGTTGCTTTTTATTGCCAGTAGTAATCTAGTCTACGTAATGCACTCATCACATTCATTTATGCATTCACTTGTTGATGAACATTTTGGTTGTTTCCAGTTTGGGACTACTGCAAATAAAACTGTTATGAAAATTAACGTACAATTCTTAGAGGAAATACATGTCTTCATTTTTCTTGAGTAAATATATTGAAGTAAAATGTCTCAATCATATGGTAGATGCATTTTGAACTTTTTAAGAAACTGCCAAATAATTTTCCAAAGTGGTTATGCAATTTTACATTCTTACCAGCGGTGTATAAACATTCTAGTTGTTCTACATTCCTGCCAAAAATTGGTCTTTACAGTGTTTTAAATGTCAGTCATTCTAGTGTATATGTAATGGTATCTCCTTACGGTTTGAATTTGCATCTGTAAAATGGAAATATAATTTCCTGTTTCATAGGGTTGTTGGGAAAACTGAGGCTTAACTGAGGTAAACATACCTCGGTCAAGGTCCCACATGCATGAGGGCAGAGCTAGAATTTAAACCCAGGGCTCTCTATTCCTAAATAGCATGCTCTTTTCATTATAAATAATGTTCCTGCTATTGCCCTAAGCAAATTTGTAGCATTTTTTTTTTAAACAGAGTCTCACTGTGTCACTGGGCACCAGGCTGGAGTGCAGTGGCACAATCTCAGCTCACTGCAACCTCTGCCTCCCGGAATCAAGCAATTCTCCTGCCTCAGCCTCCCAAGTAGCTGGGACTACAGGTGCGTACCACCACACCCAGCTAATTTTTTTTGTATTTTTTAGTAGAGACAGGTTTTCACCATGCTGGCCAAGATGGTCTCGATCTCTTGACTTCGTGATCCACCCGCCTCAGCCTCCCAAAGTGCTGGGATTACAGGCGTGAGTTTGTGGCATTTTTATCTTTGCTATAGTATCATCACCCATGCTCTGTGCTGTGACTATAATACAATGACTCTCAGAGAATCTCAGAAATGGGCATTTTTTTAAATGTATACATATTTCCCCACTAATCTCTCCAGTCTCACACACACCCATCTCTCCCCATTTACCAGGGATGGAAATAGGTGGGAAATAAGAAATAAATAGTCTTTAAGAAAAGGATTGTGAGAAACTGCAGACAAGCTTCCAACTGCCAGGTGGAGAGGTGTACCAGTGGCTCTTGCTCTGTACCCTTATATTTGTTTAACAAAGGAGTCTGGGAAGTCTTCCATGTTCAGTGTGTTTTAGAGTACAGGAGGAGCATGTCTTAGGAAATTCTGATATAAGAAACCCATGGTGGCCCAAAAGACAAATTAGGAAATAGAAATTCTTGAGGCAAAATTATTTCTCATTTCTAAACATGTTTACTTAATAGGTGATGTCTCAAGAAATGAAAGGTATTTGTTTATGGGTTGCATCCACTCAAAGAACAGGTTAAACAAAGTATTAGAACTGTATTAGTCTGTTTTTACATGCTGATAAAGACATACCTGAGACTGGGTAATTTATAAAGCAAAGAAGTTTACTGGACTCACAGTTTCACATAGCTGGGATGGACTCAAATTCATGATGGAAGGCAAAAGGCACATTTTACATGGTAGCAGGCAAGAGAGAATGAAACCCAAGTGAAAGGGGAAACCCCTTATAAAACAATCAGATCTCATGGGGGTGGTTTTTTCCTATATACTGTTCTTGTGGTAGCGAGTAAGTCTCACTACCACAAGAGCAGTACAGGGAAAAGCAACCCCATGATTCAATTAGCCCCCCACTGAGTCTCTCCCATAACATGTGGGAATTATGAGAGCTATAATTCAAGATGAGATTTGGGTATGTACACAGCCAAACTGTATCATTCCACTCTTAGCCCCTCCCAAGTCTCATGTCCTCACATTTAAAAACTAATCATGCCTTCCCAACAGTCCCCCAAAGTCTTAAATCATTTCAGCATTAACTCAAAAGCTCACAGTCCAAAGTCTCATCTCAGACAAAGCAAGTCAAAGCAAGTCCCTTCTGCCTATGAGCCTGTAAAATCAAAAGCAAGTCAGTTACTTCTTAGATACAATGGGGGTACAGGCATTGGGTAAATATAGCTGTTCAAAATGGGAGAAATTGGCTAAAACAAAGAGGCTACAGGTCCCATGCAAGTTCAAAATCCAGTGGGGCAGTCAAATCTTAAAGCTCCAAAATGGTCTCCTTTGACTCCATGTCTCACATCCAGGTCACACTGATGCAAGAGGTAGGTTCCCATGGTCTTTGGTAGCTCCACCCCTCTGGCTTTGTAGGGTATAGCCCCCACTCCCAGCTACTTTCACAGGCTGGCAGTGAATATGGCTTTTCCAGATACATGGTGCAAGCTGTCAGTGGATCTACCATTATTGGGTCTGGAGGATGGTGGCCATCTTCTCAAAACTCCACTACGCAGTATCCCAGTGGGGACTCTGTGTAGGGGCTTCAATCCCACATTTCCCTTTCACACTACCCTAGCAAAAGTTCTCCACGAGGGCCCCGCCCCTGCAGCAAGCTTATGCCTGGACATTCAGACATCTTTTGAAATCTAGGCAGAGGTTCCCAAACCTCAATTCTTGGGTTCTGTGCAACTGCAGGCTCACCACCACATGGAAGCAGCCAAGGCTTAGGGCTTACACTCTTTGAAGCCATGCCTCCAGATGTACCTTGGCCCTTTTTAGCCATGGCTAGAGCAGCTGGGATGCAGGGCCCAAAGTCTGTAGGCTGCACACAGCAGGAGGACGCTGAGCCTGGCCCATGAAATCATTTTTTCCTCCTAGGCCTCCCAGCTTGTGATGGGAGGGGCTGCTGCAAAGGTCTCTGACATGCTCTGGAAACATTTTCCCCATTGTCTTGGGGATAAGCATTTTATTCCTCATTACTTATGCAAATTTCTGCAGCAGGCTTGAATTTTTCCTCAGAAAATTGGTTTTTCTTTTCTATTGCATCTTCAGGCTGTAAATTTTCTGAACACTTAAACTGTTTACCTTTTAAAACAGAGTGCTCTTAACGGCACCCAAATCACATCTTGAATGCTTTGCTGCTTAGAAATTTCTTCTGCTAGATACCCTAAATCATCTACCTCAAGTTCAAAGTTCTATAAGTCTTTAGGGCAGGGGCAAAATGCCACCAGTCTCTTTGCTAAAACATAGAAAGAGTCACCTTTATTTCAGTTCCCAGTAAGTTCCTGATCTCCATCTGAGTCCACCTCAGCCTGGATTTCATTGTCTCTATCATTATTAGCATTTTTGTCAAAACTTTTTAAGAAGTCTCCAGGAAGTTCCAAACTTTCCCCCATTTTCCTTTCTTCTTCTGAGCTTTCCAAACTGTTCCACCCTCTGCCTGTTACACAGTTCCATAGTCATTGGATGTGTTTACAGCAGCACAACATTCTATCGGTACCAATTTACTCTACTAGTTAATTTTCATGCCACTGATAAAGACATACCCAAGACTAGGTAATTTATAAAGAAAAACAGGTTTAATGGGCTCACAGTTCCAAGTGGCTGGGGAGGCCTCACAATCACAAGGACGAAAAAAAAAAAAAAGAATAGCCAAAACAATTCCCATAAAAGAACAATGTTACAGAACTGACACTACCCAATTTCAAGACAAATCAAAATTTAAAGCTGTTAAACCAAATCAAAATTTAAAACTATTACTCTTATTAAGGCACTCTTAAGAGAAAAGTGATAAACTTGGAGAAAACATTTGCAAATAAAAATAAAAACATGATGCAAAAAACTCTATTTATAACCTATAAAGAATTCTTACACTCAACACTAAGAAAACAAATAACTCAAATGAAAAATTGGTAAAAGACCTGAACAGATGCTTCACTAATGAAGATATATAGATGGCAAATAAGTACATGAAAAGACACTAAACATTATTAGCTACTAGTGTAGTAAAAATGTAAAACTACAAACTATTAGAGAAAACTATCAGAAAGACAGAAAATAAAAATCAAACAAAATCTGACAATAAAAGTGGCTGGCAAGGATGCAGGACAACGGCAACTCTTATACATCACTGATAAAAACACAAAATTGTCTACCACTTCAGTATCAAACAAAATTGTTCCACCTCCCCACAAATTCCCTTGTGCTGTCTCTTTATAGTCAACTCCTTCCCACAGTCTTACCCTCAGCAACCTGTTTTTCATACCTATAGCTTTTCCTTTCTAGAATGTCATACACACAGAATTGTACAATATGTAGCCTTTTGGATCTACCTTCTTTCACTTAACAAAATGCATTTCAGATTCATCCATGTCATTGTGTGAGCCAATAATTTCCTACTTTTTATTGCTGAAGAGTATTCCATTGTGTAGCTGTACCATAGGTTGTTTATTTACCTGGTGAGAAATATGTCATTGTTTCTACTTTTCACAATTATAAATAACTACTAAAAACTATTCTCAACAAGTTTTTGTGTGAATATAAGGTTTTGATTCACTAGGGCAAATACATAGAAGCAGGACTGGTAGGTCAAATGTTAAGTGAATGTTTAACTTTACAAGAAATTGCTAACGTGTTTTCCAAGTGATCAAGCTTAACACCAGTAATAAGACACTCTGATATCATGTATCCAGAATATGAAGTGATAAGAAGGGCACATCATTTTTGTGCTTTTCCTTCTAAATATTCATAATCTCAGTTTGATTGATGAGAAAACACCACATAGGTCCAAACAAAATACCTTGCCAGTACACTTCAAAGGGGTAAGGCAAAAATAAACAAATAAATATGACATAGTATTTGCTAGCACAACAGAGTGGCTACAGTAAAAAAAAAAAAATTTAATTGTTCATTTAAAAATAACTAATAGAGTATAATTGAATTGTTTGCAACATAAAGGATAGATGCTTGAGGTGATAGATGCCCCATTTACCCTAATGTGATTATTGTGCATTGCATGACTGTATCAAAATATGTAACCTGTAAATATATATATATATACCTATTGTGTACCACAAAAATTTTAAATTAAAAAAAGATTGTGTTAAGAAAATGAAAAACAATAAAAGACTAAGATTTTTTTTCCAGATTAGAGGAGACTAAGGACACCTGACAACTAAATGTAAAGTTGTATTCTGCACTGGATCCTGGAATAGAAAAGTAGCATTAGTGGAAAAACTGGGGAAATCCAAATCAACACTGTAATTAAGTTAATATATTGTATAAATGTTAATTTCCTTGTTTTGATCATTGTTACCATGATTGTGTAAAATGATAACATTAGAGAAGCTGAGTGAAGAACATATGGAACCCTTCTGTATTCTTTGCGGTTATTCTATAAGGCTAAAAGTATTTCAAAATAAGATGTTAAAGCAAAGATGACTGCTTAAAATAAAAACAATAACAATGTACTATGTGGTTTTTAATATATGTAGAAGAAAAATATATGACAATAGTAGTACAAAGAATGGAAAGCAATCAATGAAATTCTATTCTTACAAGTTTGCAATGTATATAAAGTGGTAAAATATCAATTAAAGGTGGATAATGACAATATAAATATTACAATACTTAGAGTATTCACTAGGAAAAAGAAAAAGCAGAGAAGTACAAGTAAAAGGCAAGAGAGCTGGGTGTGGTGGCCCACATCTACAATCCCAGCTATTCAGGGAGCTAAAGCAACAGAATGATTTAAGGCCAGAATTTTGAGAACAGCCTGGGCAATATAGCAAGATGCTAGATCTTAAAAAAATAAAATACAAAAGCCAAGAGAGAAGATAAAATGGAATTCTAAAAATACTCAATAATCCCTAAAAAGGAACAAAAAAAATGAATAAACTATGAAAATACAGAACAAATGCAAAGCAAGGAGCAAAATGGTAGACCTAATCCAACCAAATGAGAATTTATAGTAAATTAAAATGGGCTAAACACTCCAAATTAAAAGATTATCAGACTGAGTAAACAGCAAAATCTTATCACATGCTGTTTATTAAAATTTCTTTCATTAAAATTAAAAGATATACCATGAAAGGATGAGGCATAAGAAAAATGGTACGTCTATATCAATAGCAAAGAATGTAGACTTCAAGAAAAGAGAGAAATTATCAGAAATGAAAAGAGACATTTAACAAATATGAGAAGCTAAATTCCTCTAGAAAACACAATAATCCAAAATCTATATATGCTAAGTAATGAAGTTTAAAAGTACACAAAGGAAAAATAACAAAAATAGAAAACAATAAACAAGATCACAATCATTGTTAGAAATGTTAACATTCTTCTCACAGTTACAGTAAGCAAACAAAAAAATCAGTAAGGATATAAAAAATACAAAAAATCAGTTAGCATATAGAATATTCCAAAAACATTTTAACCACTTGATCTACTTTATATTTGTAGAACTTACATCCAACAAGGGTTTATTATGTGCTCTTTAGTACACATGGAATACTTACCAATATAGATCACACACGAAGATAAAACAAGTATCCATTTTCCACAGGTTGACATAATAGAGGGTTTGTTTTCTGACCAAAGTAGAATTAAGTTAGAAATCAGTAACAAAATAGGATCTGGAAAATGCCTTATTATTGGAAAATTAAACCACACACTTCTAAATAGCTCATAGGTCAAAGAAGAACTAAAAACAATAGAAAAATATTTGACTTATGAAATTATGATATATGAAATACACAGTATTAAATTTTTATTTTAGAAAGAATGAAATGTTTAAGATCAATAACTTAAGCTTCCATTTTCAGAAGCCAGAAATAGAATCCAAGAAAATAAAAGTGAAAAAAGAATAGACAAGGACTTAAATCAGTAACACAGAAAATGAACAAAAATTTAAGAAAAGCTATAAATTTCCCTCTAGACACTGCTTTAAATGTGTCCCAAAGATTCTGGTACATTGTGTCTTCCTTCTCATTGGTTTTGAAGAACATCTTTATAACACTAGGAGAAATGCCTGATGTAGGTGACGGGGCGATGGAGGTAGTAAACCACCACGGCATGTGTATACCTATGCAACAATCCTGCAAGGTCTGCACATGTACTCAGAACTCAAAGTATATATAAAAAAAAAAAATTTAAGAAAGGCATCCAAGGCAAAGTAGGTTATTTGAAAAGATTAACTAGGCTGATAAATACCTAGCAAAATTGGCAGAGAAAAAAAAAGAAGTCAAAAAAAATTTTTTTTCCAAATTAAAGAAGTAACATTGACACAGATCTTACAGACATTAATATTATAATAAGGAAAATTATTAACATTTACATTTTACAAATTAGTAAAGAACAAATTCCTCAAAAAATACAGGGTAAAAAAACTGACAAGAGGAAAAACTGGCAAGAGAAGAAATTGGCAAAACTAAGGACTCATATTTGTTAAAGAAATTAATAAAGTCATTAAAAGCTTTCCAATAAAAAAATCAAAAAACCCATATCCATACCATGTTAGTAAATACTACTAGGCATTTAAGAAAGAAATAAGAGCAATCTTATTTAAACTCCTTAAGAAAAATAGAGGAGAAGAGACAACTTTCCTATTTCTTTTATGAAGACAAATATTACACTTTTCTTGGAAGATATCAAAAACTTCCAAGAAAATTTCAAGTAAAAAAATTATAAATCAATATTCCATATGAACATACACACAAAAATCCTTATCAAAAACATTTGTCAATTAACTCTAACATAAAAAATGTATAATGCGGCCAGGCACAGTGGCTCACGCCTATAATCCTAGCACTTTCGGTGGCCAGGGTGGGTGGATCACCCGAGGTCAGGAGTTCGAGACCAGCCTAACCAACATGGAGAAACCTGTCTCTACTAAAAATACAAAAAATTAGCTGGGCATGGTGGCACATGCCTGTAATCCCAGCTACTCGGGAGGCTGAGGCAGAAGAATCAAGAATCACTTGAGCCTGGGAGGCAGAGGTTGCAGTGAGCCAAGATCGTGCCATTGCACTCCAGCCTGGGTGACAAGAGTGAAATTCCATCTCAAAAAATAAAAATAAAAAATGAATTAGCCAGGCATGGTGGCAGGCACCTCTAATTCCAGCTATTCAGGAGGCCAAGGCAGGAGAATTGTTTGAACCCAGAAGGCAGAGGTTGCAGTGAGCCAAGATCGTGCCATTGCAATCCACCTGGGTGACAGGGCAGGACTCAGTCTCAAAAAAAAAAAAAAAGAAAAGAAAAAGAAAAAGACTGGGCAAGGTGGCTGACGCCTGCAATCACAGCACTTTGGGAGGCTGAGGTGGGCAGATCACCTGAGGTCGGGAGTTCCAGACCAGCCTGACCAACATAGTGAAACTGCGTCTCTACTAAAATTACAAAAAATTAGCTGGGCATGGTGGCTGGCAAATGCCTGTAATCCCAGCTATTTGGGAGGCTGAGGCAGGAGAATTGCTTGAACCCAGGAGGTGGAGGTTGCAGTGAGCCAAGATTACCACATTGCACTCCATATATATACGGAGTGTGTATATATATATATATATATATGGAGTGTGTATATATATATGGAGTGTGTATATACATATATATATACACACGCACACACATATATATGTATATATATACATATATATGTATATATGTGTGTATATATATATACACACTCCATATATATATATATATACATATATATACACACTCCACATATATATATGGCACATGACCAAAGATTTTAAAGAATGCAAATTGGCTCAAAATTTGAAAACTAATGTAACTCATTTAATAGAATGAAGGAGAAAAATCATAGGACCATCTAAATAGAGAAAGAAAAATTGTGTCAAAATTGAACATACATGAACAAACACTCAGCCAATTAGGAATTAAAGGGAATTTCCTTAGTCTAATAAAGGGCATCAACAACAATAACAAAAAAAATATAGTTATAAAGAATGAATAAGAAAGATCTACTATTTAATAGTAAAACAGGATGACTATAGTCAGTAATAACTTAATTGAACATTTTTAAATAACTAAAAGAATGTCATTGGATTGTTTATAACACAAATAAATGCTTGAGGGGATGGATACTCCATTCTCTATGATGTGCTTATTTCAAATGGCAAACATCTCACCTAGCCCTTAAATATAACACCTAGTATATAACACCTTGTATATACCCACAAAAGTTAAAAATTAAAACAAACAAGAAAGACAATAACAATCTGCAGTGAACATTCATGTGAATGGTGAAATATTGCACGAATTTTCACCTGAAGTCAAGAACAATATAGGATGTCCTCTCTCACCACTGCTACTTGCTATTATGGTGAAGGTTTTGTCCAGTCTAATAAGGCAAAACCAAAACAAAATCAACATCAAAAAATCATAAATAGTGGAAAAAATGAGAAAACTCTCTTTACTCATATGTGATACATTGTATATGTAAAAAATTCTAAATGGTCTACAAAGAAATTACTAACAAGTAAATTTAGTGACAATAAGTGTTAATACACAATAATGAGTTATATTTCCATTAAATATCAACAAACAATTGGGAATTAAATTAAAAATCAATGCCTTTTAACTACATTTAGTGGAAAATGTACAAGATTTCTACACTGTAAATACATTACTTAGAACAGATATACCAGCTTCGTTAATCTAAAAGACACAATGCTGCCCAAATTGCTTTATAGATTCCATGCAATCACAAATAAATCTAAACAGACTTGCAAAGAATCTAGAATAGCAAGACAATTTTGTGAGGAAAAAAAAATACTTAGAGGACTCATACCATCTGATTTCTTTTTTTCTCCTTTCTCTTTCTCAACAGTTTTATTAGATATATTTCACGTATCACAGCATTTGTACTTTTAAAGTGTACAATTCAGTGGTTTCTAATATATTTAGGGAGTTGTGCAACCATCACCGTATAATTTTAGAATATTTTCATCACCCAAAAGAGAAAGCCTATACCTATTAGCAATTACTCCTCATTTTCTTCTGATACAGTTTGGATGTCCCCTCCACATCTCATATTGTAATCCCCAGTGTTGGAGGTGGGACATGGCGGGAGGTATTTGGTTCATGGGGGTGGATTCCTCCTGGCTATATGCTGTCCTCACTGTAGTGAGTTCTCACAAGATCTAGTTGTTTCAAGTGTGTGGCACCTCCCCTACTCTCTCTTGCCCCTGCTTTCACCATGTGACATGCCTGCTCCTACTTCACCTTCTGCCATGAATAAAAGCTCCCTGAGGCCTACCCAGGTGCAGAGCAGATGCCTGTGCCATGCTTGCATAGCCTAAGAATCATGAGCCAATTAAATCTGTTTTCTTCATTAATTACCCAGCCTCAGGTGTTTCCTTATAGCAATTCAAGACTGGCCTATTACACCTCCTTTACCCTTCAGTCCCTAGCAACCACTGATTTACTTTTCATCTCTATCAATCTGACTATTCTGGAAATTTGATATCAATAGAATTATACTGCATGATTTTTGTAACTAGCTCCTTTCACTTAGCATAATGTTTTCAAGGTTTATCCATGTTATAGCATGTATCAGTACTTCATTCTTTTTTATTGCCAAATAATATTCCACTCTGTGAATTGCCAGATTTTGTTTACCCATCTGTTAATCCATAGACATCTGGATTGTTTCTACATTTTCATTATTATAAAAAATGTCACTATGAACATTCATGTGCACATTTTTGTGTGCATATATGTTTTCATTTCTCTGGGGTATGTACCTAGGAGTAGAATTGCTGTGTTATATGGTAATGTCATGTTTAATATTTTGGAGAACTGCCAAACTGTTTTCCAAAGCGACTATACCATTTTACATACCCACTAGCAATGTATGAGGTTTCTATTTCACTACATAGTTGTCAACACTTGTTATTATCTTTTTCATTATAGCCATCTTAGTGGATGTGAAGTTTTATCTGATTGTTGTTTTGCTTTTTACTTCCTTGATAAATAATGATTTTTAATACTTTTGCATGTGCTTATTGGTTATTTGTACATCTTCTCTGGAGAAATATCTTTAGATCTTTGTCCATTTTTCAATTGAATTGTTTGCCATTTTATTGTTGAATTGCAAGAATTCATATACATTCTAGATGCAAGTCCAGATGTATATACCAGATATATAATTCAAAAATATTTTCACCTATCCTACGGATTATCTTGCACTTTCTTGATGGTAACTTTTGAAGCACAAAAAATATTTTACTTCTTAATGAAGTTCAAGGTATATACTTTTTTTCTTTTGTAATTGTGCTTTTGGTATTCTATCTAAGAAACCACTGCCTAACCTACAGTTGCAAAGATTTGCTCCTGTTTTCCTCTAAGGGGTTTATTGTCTTATGTCTTAAATTTAGGCCTGTGCTCCATTTTAACTGCTGCATAGGGGTCCAACTTCAGTTTTTGCATATCAATATCCAGTTGCACTAGCACCATTTATTGAAAAGACCATTCTTTCATTGAATTGTCTTAACATCTTTGTAAAAAATAAATTGGCCACAAATTTAGGGATTTATTTCTGTATTCTTGATTTAATTTCATTGACCTACATATCTATTCAATTCCCGTACCACACTGTCTTGATTACTGCAGTTTTGTATTAAGTTATTGAATTGAGAAACCTGAGTCTTCCAATTTTGTTACTCTTTCTCAAGATTGTTGTGCCTATACCGGATCCTTTTTATTTCCACAAATTTTAGGATCAGCTTGTCAATTTCTAAAAAGACAGGCTTCTGGGATTTTGATAGAGATTGCATTATATCTGTAGATTAATTTGGGGAGTATTGTCACCTCAACAACATTACATCTTCTGATCCATGAACATATATATACCATATACTCACATCTTCTTTAACTTCTTTGTTAAACTTACCCTTAAGTATTTTATCCTTTTTGATGCTATTATAAATTGAGTTATTTTCTTAATTTCATTTCTGGATTGTTCATTGCAAGCCTATAGAAATACAATTGATTTTTATTTATTGATCCATCCTGCAATCTTGCTGAAAATGTTATTTCTAATAAATTTTTGGTAGATTCTGTAAGATTTTCTATATATGAAGGCACATCATCTGCAAAAAGGGAGAGCTTACTTCTTCCTCCCTAATTTACATGACTTTTATTATTTTCCTTGCCTAATTGTCTTGGTTAGAACCTCAACATGATGTTGAATAGACATGGAAAAAGTAGACATCCTTGTTTTGTTCCTAATTTTAGGTAGAAAGCATTCAATCTTTCAACATTACATATGATGTTAACTTTGGGTTTTTCATAGATGACTTTCATCAGGTAAAGAAAGTTTTCTTATAGTCCTAGTTTGTCAAGTGTTTTTACCATGAAAAGGTACTTGATTTTGTCTAATGCTTTTTTCTGCACCTATGGGGATGATCATGTTTTTAAATATATTCTATTAACACAGTGTAGTACATTGTTTTTTGCTATGTTTAACCAAACTGGATTAAGTTTACTAGTATTTGGTTAAAGATTTTTACATCTGTATTCATAAGTGATGTTGCTCAATGGTTTTCTTCTAAGCATTTTCTGCCTCATTTTGGTATTGAGTAATACTGGCTGCATGGGATAAGCTGGGAAGTGTTCCTTCCTCTTCCATGTTTTGGAAGAGTTTGTGGAGGACCAATATTAACTCTTCTTTAAATGTTTGGTAGAATTTGCTATTAAAGCTGTTTAGGCCTGGGTTTTTCACTGTGAGAAGTTTTAAAATTATTAACCTAATATCCTACTATTGGTTTATTAAGATTTTCTATTTATTCTTTATTCAATTTCGGTAATTTGTTTCCTTCTAGGACTTCATCAATTTAATGTAGGTTTTATATATATATATATATATATATATATATATTTTTTTTTTTTTGTATACTGTTGTTCACAGTATTCTCTTAGATTCCTTTTTATTTTTGTAAGGTCAGACCTACTGCCTGATTCCAAGACCTACTATAAAGCTATAGTTATAACAATGTCTTAGAAAAGACACAGGAAGGAATAATCATAAAACAAGAAAAAGATAAATTAGACGTAAGCAGTATTAAAATTTTCTGTTCCCCCAATAACACTATTAAGAAAATAAAAAGGCAAAATCCACGCTGACCCAAAATATTTAAAATAAGTATATCTAAAAAAGAACTTGTTTTTATTTTAAATCAACTCTTGTAAGTCAATGATAAAAAGACAAGCAACTCAATTTAGAAAAACATGCAAGGGATTTAAACAGATCTTCACAGAGAATATATACAATGGCCAATGTGCACATGAAAAAGTGCTCAATGTCATTAGCTACCAGATAAGTGTAAATTTAAACCACAATGGGATAATATTTCATACCTGCTAGTGTGAATATGGTTAATAAAGAACTGAAACAAATGTTGGTCAGGAGGAAGAACAACTGAAACTCTCACATACTGCTTAAGGACATGTAAAACCGTGGTACCACTTTGAAAAACTGGCAATTTCTTACAAAGTTAAAAATCCATTTACCCAATTGTCCAGCAAGTCCTCTCGAGTAAGTCCTTTTCATAGTAACTACAAGCCTGGAAACAATTCAAATGTCCATCAGCACAACAGATAAACTAACTATAGTTTAGTCATTTCATGTCACTATTCAGCAATAAAAATTAACAAACCGTCTATGACATTGTGGTACATCAAGACCTTCTGCTGAATGAAATAAACTGGACATAAAAGAACACATGTGGTATGACTCCATTTACATCAAGTTCAAAAACAGGCAAAACTAAGCTATGGGAATAGAAATCAGAAAGCTGTCTCTTCTGTGGTGGAGAGGTGGGGGTCAACTGCCAAGCGGTCCGAGGAAACTTTTGGGGATGATGGAAATGTTGTATGTTTGGTGTTAGTGTTCGTTACACAAGAAGAGCATATGTGCGTCAAAACTCACTCCAACTAAAAACTAAAATCCATGTATTTCACTGTAGGCAAAATGAACCTTAAAAAAAAATTCAGAAACATTTTAGGTAAGAGATGTTGGATGCAAGTGCTTTAAATATTCTTTTAGGTGGCATGGATAGATCTTACTGCTGTTACCTGCAGCTCAGCCTGCAGGGTTCAGTGTCCTTGCACCTTGGAACACTGGCATTCCACTTGTCAGCCTCGCAAAAAGAACACAGGTGCACCTACCCAACCCCTCCCAGCCATGCCAGCAGGGGCTGGGCAACCCTGTCAGCAGCACACTAGATGTGCAAGAGCTCTCTAATTACCATCCTTTTATAAATGCTGGCACTAGCTTCCCCATCGGCATGTTAAATTTCAAACACAAGCTAATTCTAAATCATTCAGAAATGAATGGAGTTAACACTGAGAAGAAAAATTGCTTATGGAGGGAGGAAAGAACACAGAATAGAGCCCAAAGTTTGGAGTTCCACTCCCAGTCCACTACTTCCAGGCTCTGTGATCTGAGATAAATCCTAAGTTTCTTTTCTTTATAATGTAGGGATGATAACATGGCACACAACTGCTGGACAACAGCGTAGCACTTGGGGAGGAATAGCTGAGAGGCAGAAATGAAAGCCTATGGTAGAATGTGAATTTCCAGGTGAAAGTACACATTTTATTCAAAGCCCTCACTCCCCACCTCCACCCGCCAAATATACACACACACCTGGACCTATTTTTGAAAACTTTACTGTAAATTAGAACCTTTATCAGAAGGTAAAGAACTTTTAACTGTTTAAGTGTGCTACTTTTAAAATTCTAGAGAAATGTTGGCTCCTGACTTCTCAAATTCTCTATGGCCACTGTTCATCTGAATACAGAGAAAATCAAGATTTGGACGTTGGCATCCTTTAAAATTGGATGTCCAGATTAAAAGCATCTACAGAGGTTTAAGTATCCAAGGATGCTTTTAACCTGGGCATCTGATTTTAACAAGAGACTCTTTCCTGATCACAGTTAGAAAATGACATCCTGTGCCTGCTTCTCCTCTGAATTCTTACTCATGACAGGGCGTCACACTTACCTTGAGAGAGCAAACCCTGAGAGCCATCTCACCTACTGGTGAAGGTCAGGGCCAAGGCTGTGGCCAGGTGGGGCATCAGCCGCAGGGTCTGCGTTTGGTGCTCAATGATCTTCACCTCTTCCTTGGCTTTGGGTCCAAATTGCCTCCAGCTAGAGGGAATCAACAGACACTACTGTTACCCAAATCCAGGAGGCAACTTTATTTCCAGAGCTAAAAGTGCTGGCTAGTCATTCGCCTTCCAAAGCCTCCAAAATGCAGAAATCTGAATTTCCTAAAATGTGGTTAGGACAAGATATCCTAAGTTTCTGAAGAAAGCCCAACAGGAAGCTTTTCAGCTCTCCTAGAAGTTAACCTTCCCAGCGTGGAACATTTTTAAAGCAGCACATCTATCTAACACCTGAGTAATTTTTACTCCTTAACATTTACATGACATTTTATAGTTCCAAGTGCCCCATGATCATTAATTATTCAGCTTTACTAAGTTTGTGACATAATTAATAAGACAGGAAAGATACCCTAGAACATATTTCAAAAGGACATTCTCAACAAGGAGGGTGACATTAACCCTAGTGACCCTGTCAGATTCACAGGCAGGTCATTACTTTTAGCCCACCTAAACCTCCTTGCGATCCTACGTGGAAAAGGTGTTCTCCACATCCCACCTTAAATCCCTGTGCCCTGCAGACAGCATCTGCATTGCACTCTGAGGCTGCTCTGTCATGTGAACCAAGGCTTTACTTGGAGCAATTTATATAGTGGTGTGGGATTGTCCCCACAGGCAATGCCCAGGGACAAATCTCCCAGAATCTCATAGTTGTAGACTGCAAAGAGCCCAGGCTTTACGTAGAGGTCACCCTCTGCCCCATGCAGCCTGATGCTCTACATCTTACATTTGGCAGCATCCTGTCTTTGAACAGCTCTTAGTTGAACGTTGGCTTCTGAAAGAACAGCATTTCACTCACACACACATGCATACACACTGCTATGTTATCAAACACAGTGGGCAAACCTTTGTTTCACATGCCAGTGGGCTGAGGACATCCATCAACCACTCAAAGAGAAGAGAAGGAACAACTGTTTAAAAAATCTTATATATGATAAAGACTTTGTTAAACATACTTTTATACTTAAATATTGTGTTTATTTGTAATTAAAACAAGGGTACCATAATCTTTTTAGTGTTTAAGCCATCTGGAATTCATATCCTAGAGCCATCATGGGGGTGGTGAGGACAAATGACAAGCACACACAAGGAAGGCCGCACTATGAGCACAGCCTGGTTTTCTAAGAGCACAGACTTCCCCTAGGCACAGCTTAACCACCCCATGGATGACTGTTTCAAAGGCACCACCCCACTCTGCCCTTCTTCCATGCCTGCCCCTCCAGCCTAGTTCATACCCGACCACAGCAGCCTCATGGCTCCAGATGAAAGGGCTATCAGTCTACAGGGAAATATCTCAGTTTTTGCTGGATCATGGTGAAACCAACCAAAAAAATCACAAAGCTGGTAATGGTGTCATCATGATGTTGGGTCATTGATAAGGGCTGAATTGTGTCCCCCCAGAATTCACACACTGAAGCTCTAACCACCAATGTGACTATTTGGAGACCGGGCTCTTAGGAAGCAATTAAGTTTGAATTAGGTCATATAGGTCCTAATCTGACAGGATTAGTGGCCATATAAAAAGAGAAGAGAAAGTTCCCTCCTTCCCCACACCCATGCACTGAGAAAGACCGTATGAAGACACAGCAAGATGGCGGCCAGCAGCCGTCTGCCAGCCAGGAAGAACACCCTCACCAGACCTGTCAGTGTCTTGATTTTGGGCTTGCAGTCTCCAGAACTATGAGAAATAAACTTCTATTATTTAAGCCACCCAGTCTATGGTATGGGTGTAATCCTCTATGGGCAGATCCTCTCCTGATCTGCCAGCTTCACCATACTGAGTAATAATACAACCTACATTTTAAAACAGCACCTTTCATTGGACTCAGCCTGCTGAGGGAAGGCCCGCTCAGTCTTCTGCTGCCCCAGCCTGCCCTGACATATGCGCCCAGGAAAGACAGAGGCGGGAGGGCAGATGAATGTCCTGCCAGGTCCCAGCAGCTCCACACCAACCCCTCCACTCACCCTCTCCCGCTTCTCCTTGGAACGTTTGCTTGTCATTAGATGCTCTGAACAAAACTCAATTCTCAGACACTGGAGTGCTGGCTGGGAGCCGGGGCAGTTAGGACAGGGATGAGAGGAATGAAAGGAAGGAGCCTCCCCTGTGCCCAACAGCCCACTCCACCACAGGCTTTTCTGCCAGGGGCCAGAGGTAAACAGGTGGATGGGCAGAAGGTGGGTACCACTCAACTCTTTCTTTCCCTACCTCTGGCCCAAGACCCTGACAATCCCCAAGCACTGAGCAGGGAGTTTCTTCTGGCTTCTCACTCATCAGATGTGCTCTCTGGCTTCTCCAAGGAGGAATGACACTGAGGGCTACTGAGGTTCCTCCCACCCAAAGATGCAGCAAGAGGTCAGCCCTATGACTGCCACCATCAGCCCCCATGTGGGCAGCCTGCAGCAGCAGAGGCAACAGAGACCAAAGGGCTCAAGACTTGGGGTTCCCAGAAGGCCTGCCCCCTGAGAGACCCTGCCCTGGCATGCTGCAGTCTCCCTCTTATTTATGCTCTGAGGCCCCATCGGCCTTACCAAGGGCCATGACAGTCCAGGCCTGGACTCTGGTTGCCAGCATCCTGGCACAGTGCCCTGAACGCAGCTCACAGGACTGTAATGCCTGCAGCTGGCCAGCAGTTACTGCCTGCCAGACGTTTTTATTGTTCTAGTTTATGATCTATATGGACACAATATTCTTCCCATCCTTTTCCTCCACTGGGTTACTATTTTTCTTTAAAAACACATACAAAGGCTATATTTTTCTCTGTAAATATAGTTTTTATTTCAGTACTTCCTCCCCCAAAAAAACCAAGTCACTTAGCTCAATTTTTTTGTGATCTTTAAAATAAAAATGTGGTGCGTGTTTGTACAATGATATACATGTGAGAATCAAGCCGGGCTCAGAGAGTGCTGTGAATGATGCCATTTAAAATTATAGATGTGAAAAGTTATTTCTAGATTCCAGCAACTCCTAAGGAAGAGAGGAAACATTTATTTTGAGTTGTTTTATTTCATTCCCACTCAATTTTGAACACGGCTGCTTAAGGCAACATTCGTGGGATATGACATGGCTATTAATCACCAAGGCAGCTACTGCAGGCGCAGCCTCTGGGGGAGCTGCGCTGCTCACCTTCTCCCCTCTCCCTCTGGTCTCTTCTCCCAACGGAGGCCAGTGACCTACTAAAAAGATAATTACTTCCCATGTTTCCTGCTCTGCAGTACCATTGCATCTAGTCAACTTAGAAGGAGAGGAGCTTTAAGGCTAAGCCTTGCCCTGGACTCTGAGAATTCTTGGGGTGCAAGCTGGTTTGCAGGCATCCCTGCAACCAGAAGAAGAGGGAACGAAACCTTCCTCCACTGTCAAGGTGCTGACCTTTGTAGACAAAAGCTCAGTTCCTTCCTGGGCTCAGGCCACCTTCCTTTGTGTCCACCTTCCTTCATTAATAACCAGACCAAAGGCAGAATTCAAGGGAGCTTGTCAGTGCCTGGCAGCTGGACCACTGCACCCCATTCACAGTGGCCTCCACAGAAACCTTCCAACCTCTCATAGCGTCCACAGCCCATCTGTCCTGTTTCTTTCCCTTCTCTGGGGCACTCCTGGATATACAAACTCAGAGGGAAAATATTTTACAAAGCAGGATATTTGTAATGCCACCAATTGAACTCGGAATATTTGGTTCAGCCAGCCAGCCACGATGTAAACATCTGGCTTCTTCTTATCAATAAAAATGTATGGGAGTCAGACACTCTGACCCTCAGCCCCAAGCCTCACCACCTCCAATCCCAGGTGATCCCACCCTCCACCTTGGGATGGCGGAAGGGACCAGGCTGCACACCACTCCGGCTGGTTTTTTGTTTTGGTTTGGTTTTTTTGTTCTTTGTTTTTGAGACAGAGTCTCACTCTGCGTTCCAGGCTGGAGTGAAGTTGTGCGATCTTGGCTCACTGCAACCTCTTTCTCGTAGGTTCAAGTGATTCTCCTGCCTCAGCCTCTTGAGTAGTTGGGACTACAGGTCTGCACCACCATGTCCGACTAATTTTTGTATTTTTAGTAGAGACGAGGGTTTCACCATGTTGCCCAGGCTGGTCTCAAACTCCTGGCTTCAGGTGATCCACCCACCGCAACCTCCCAAAGTGGTGGGATTACAGGCGTAGCCACCGTGGTGGCTCTGCTGGGTATTTTTTGTTTTGTTTTTAAGTTGTACATATAACAGTTTGCCCTTTGGGCCGGATCAATCCTACACTGAAACATTGAAGCATCAGTTTAACATGTTACATCTGCGGTGTTTTTGTTGTCATTCTTCCCATGGGCAGCTTTCTTTCTTTTTCTTTTCTTTTTTTTTTTTTTTTTTTTTTTTTTTTTTTTTTTTTTTTTTTTTTTTTTTTTTTTTNTTTGAGACAGAGTTGTACTCTGTCACCCACGCTAGAGTGCAGTGGTGCAATCTCGACTCATGGCAACCTCTGCCTATTGGGTTCAAGCAATTCTCCTGCTTCAGCCTCCCAAGTAGCTGGGATTACAGGTGCATTCCACCACGCCCAGCTAATTTTTTATATTTTTAGTAGAGATGGGGTTTTGTCATATTGACTAGGCTGGTCTCAAACTCCTGGCTTCAAGTGATCTGCACACCTCGGCTTCCTAAAGTGCTGGGATTACAGGTGTGAGCCACCACACCCAGCCCAAAGGGCAACTTTCAATCCATCTATAAAGGAGATGGAAGAAACACGTGTGTGTGTGTAAGTGAATGAATGTGTGTGTGTGTGGTATAGAGAGTGTATGTGTATGTGTGCTTCTTTGATAGTAGACTGTGATTAAATACACAAAATGGTCTCAAGAAAGAGTTCTCAAAGTGCCTTTCAGAGTCTTAAGAAATCACAACAAATAACTTTGGCACCTTCTAGTCACCTTTTTTCCTCCCAACTCTCAACAGTCTATCAATCCAACCACTCTAGAATAGAATAGATAATTCTCAATTGTTGTGATGAGTTCAATGACAATGACAATTTTTAAACATGGGAATATTTCTGATATGGAAAGAGATGAGGGTTTGTGGCTTTGGTGTCAATATCATATAGTATACACAGAGAGCAGAAAGAGTACCCCAAAACCTGCAAGCACAGGCATTAAAGCTCAGATTTCCTTGGCCAGAGAGTGTAGCTCTTCAGAGAAGAAGCCCTTGCCAATTATTCTTTTCCTTTCTCAAAATTCATGCCAGATCAAAAATCTGGGGATCATAACGGCCCTCCCCAGCAGGGTCTATGGATTTAAAGTTGTGGCCAGTATCCAGCAGGGGTTGACACTCTGCTACTGAAGACTGCAAAGACCGTCTACCCCGTCTCTTAACACCACAAGACCAATGCTGAATGGAGCAGGCTGCAGATCCACAGGGGATTAGGGTCAGGCTGCTTCCTCCCACAAGCTGAGGGATGACCCCAGTGGATGCTGCAGAAGCCCCTCAGATAAGAGACAATGCATCCCACAGTAAACCTGCAGCCCTGGCTCTATATTTCCATTGAGTGGGTCATTTCTGGCCAGTATTAAAACTCTGACTGAGAAGGACCAGTAGGGTCACCCTGGATCTGAGATTGGCCAATTTCAGATTCTTTGTTTGAGGGTTCAATTACACAAACAAAAGTGGGTCTAACCTGTCACACTGTGGTTCAAACCTACTTAAACACCAAGGAACCTGGTTGCCTTTGTACTGAGTGTGTTTTTGTCCTCTCTGGTGACTCATGCTGCTCATAGGAGACTACCCTGGGACCAAGTCAGTGTCACATCCCCACCTGCATCACCGGCACAAGATAGAATGGTTAGAAATTCAGACACACCTGGTTTGCACTCAGACTCTAACACCAGCCAGTGTGTTATCTTGGGCAAGTAACAGAAACCCTCTAAGCCTCAGGTTCCTCAACCATTAACTGAGGCTGATAATGAGCATGAGGACTAAGTGATATCTGACATGTAGCAGGTGTTCAGGGCATAGTAGGCATCTATGCAGTGATTACCATTACCTCTGGAATCCCTAAAATTACCTGCTATTCTGCTCATCTTTGATCTAGGAAAGACATTTTAAAATTTCCCCAGAAAGCACTCTTTTTGTTTCTTTAGCCAAAACAAAGCAGTAACTTACTCTGCATCACTAGACCTATTGTAAAAAGAGTTTCAGGATTAAAAGCCTCTTCTATCCAACCTTAAAGATAATGAGATTGCTGAGAGGGAAGAAAACAAGGTAAGTCTACTGATGTGTTAGAAAAAAAAGTGTGTGTGTGTGTGTGTGTGTGTGTGTGTGTTGGAAAGCTTTCTAACAGCACCTGCACACACCCCAAAACACCAGCCAATTTTCTTCTTCCCAAATTCCAGGTAGAAACAGAGTGGACAAAAAAACACCCTGGAAGGTGGCACGGGCAGGGCCTCCCAGCACATCGTGTTGCCACAGAAGTCGCAGGTTCCTACCAGAGACAATCAGCCAACCCTAGAGAGGGGGCTGAATGCTTTTCAGATGGTTCTCACCCAAGGGAAATTAATTTACTTTTCAGAATGATAGCCTTAGCAATATCTGTGAGTGACAGAGTGGTTAATGTTAGTCGTCAGAACTGTGATTCCGTGAGATTTTTTTTTTAAATGTATACTAATGAATGCAAAACAAAATTATAATGGGAGACATGGAGCCATAAATTATAGCTGAGGCTGCCTGGGGTGAGCTAATTATTTCACTGTTGTATTAATTTCATGTTTTAAAAAATTGTACGAAGAAACACCTTCCATCATTAGCGCCACTGTGGAGATCCTGCAGAAGCCCCAGCACCTCGGCCATAAAAGTAAGGAAGAAAGAGGGCCAAGACTCTCTAGATCCAGGCCTTCTCTCCTTTTTCCTCTCCATTCTACGACAGATGTGGAGTCTCTAAGCATCCTGTGTGCCCCAACAACCATCCAGAACTTGCTATCATTTTGGAGGTAGCAAGCCTGACCACCATGTGTGAACAAGGAGATAAATGCAGAGCCCCAACATTCTCCAGGTTTCCCTGTCACTGAGGTTGAGCATCATGAGTCAATAGTCAGGTGATGAAGTGTGCATCAGAGTGTGCATCCATTTCTTCACGCTCCAGGTTGTCTTTAGACTGTTCTTGGCAATGGAAATTGCCCAAGCAGCCTAAGACCTGAATCCTTCGCTTCTCTCAACCCACAGTCTCAAAGGTAAGGCTCATAGGCTCTTAAAACAACAGCAGAATCTTTCAATCCATAAACATGATATGTCTCTCCATTTATTTAGATCTTGATTTCTTTCATCAGTCTGTGTTGTTGTCAGGAGTCTTACATATGTTTTCACTAAATTTTCACCTAAGTTTTCAACTTTTTGAGCAATTATAAATGATACAGTATTTTTAATTCTGATACCCTTATATTCATTGCTGGTATATAAAAATATAATTGATTTTTGTATGTTTATTTTTATACCATATGACTGCTGAATTCACTTCTTAGTTCTAGGATTTTTTGTAGATATCTTGGGGTTTTCTACATAAATAATCATGTCATCTGAATACAAAAACAGTTTTATTGCTCCTTTTCCAATCTACATGCTTTTCATTATTTTCTTGCCTATTGCACTGATTACAACTTCCAGTACTATATTGAATAGAAGAAGCAAGAGGAGACATCCTTGCCTTATTCCTGATTTTAAAGGGAAGTAATTCAGTCCTTTACCATAATGTATAATGTCGACTGTACAGTTTTGGTAGGTGCTGCCTATTCAGTCAAGGATGTTCCTCGTTAGTCTTCCTTGAATGAGTTTTTTAACATGAATATATACTGACTTTTTCAGACACTTTTCTCTATATCCATTAAAATGATTATGAGATTTTTCTTCTTTAGCATGTCAATATGGACTTTTTTTTGAGACAGAGACTCACTCTGTTGCCAGGCTGGAGTGCAGTGGCGTGATCTTGGCTCACTGCAACCTCCACCTCCTAGGTTCAGGCAATTATCTTGCCTCAGCCTTCCGAGTAGCTGGAACTACAGGTGCACGCCACAATGTCCAGCTAATTTTTGTATTTTTAGTAAAGACAGGGTTTCACCATGTTGGCCCGGATGGTCTCGATCTCTTGACCTTGTGATCTGCCTGCCTCAGCCTCCCAAAGTGCTGGGATTACAGGTGCGAGCCACTGTGCCCAGCCAAATTGACTGTTTTTTAAATATTAAACTAGCATTCCATCTGTGGAATAAATCCCACTTGGCTGTGATCTGTATTTTTTTATATCACTAAATTTAATTTTCTAATATTTTGCTAAAAATTTTTGTATCTATATTCATAAGGAATATTGTCTTGCATTCTCCTTTTATTATATTTTCTTTATTTGGTTTGGGATCAGTATATGGCTAACTTAAAAAAAATGAGCTAGAAAGTGTTCTTTCTACTTCTATTTTCTAAAAGAGCTGCATAGGACTGTTGCTATTAATAATTCTTCTGGAAACATTTAGGATTTTCCAGTGAGAACATCTGGCCTGGAGATTTTCTTAGGAGTTTTAAAATCATGAGTTCAATTTCCTTAGTAGTTAGAAGGTTATTCAAATATCACACTGGGTGAAGGAGTTGTGATATTTCGTTGTTTTTTTTTTTTAAGGAATTCATCCCCTAGTCTAAGTTTTCAGGTTTATGCTTACTGAGTTGTTCCTAGTATTCTCTTACTATCATTTTCACATTCTCAGTGTCTACAATAATATCCCCTGTATCATTCCTGATATTAGTAATTTGTGTAGTCTCTTTTTTTCTTTGACAGTCTCACTAGAGGTTTGTCAATTTTATTAATCTTTTCAAAGGACCATTTCTTTGTGCACTGATACTCTACTCTTCTGTTTTCCATTTCATTGATTTCTGCTCTTATCTTTATTATTTTATTCTTTCTGCTTCCTTTCAATGTATTTCATTCTTCTTTTTCTAGGTTCTTGCTATTGTTTGAATATGTACCCCCAAAAGTCATGTGTTGGCAATGTAATCCCCAATGCAACAGTGTTCAGAGGTGAGGCCTAACAAGAGGTGTTTAGGTCATAAGGGCTCTGCTCTCATTAATAGGTTAATGCTTTTGTAAAGGGCCTGATGAGAGGAGTGCACTCTATTTTGACCTCTCTTGCTCTTCTGCCTTCTGCCATGTGAGGACTCAGCTTTCCTCCCTTTTGGAGGAAAGCAGGAAGACCCTTAAAAGATGCCAGAGCCTTGATCTTGGACTTCCCAGTCTCCAGAACTATAAGAAATAAATTTCTGTTCTTTATAAATCTCCCAGCCTGTGGTATTGTTATAACAGCACAAAATGGACTAAAAAGACCATTCCTGAAGTGAGAGCTTAGATATTGATTTGAGACTTTTCCTCATTTCTAATGTATGCATTTAGCACATTTTGTAACATAGTGTTACAAAATTTTCCTTTCAGCACTGCTTTAGATGTGCCCCACAAATTTTGATATATATTATCAATTCCATCTTGTTCAACATATTTTTCATATTTTAAAAAATTTTTCTTGAGAGTTCCTCTTTTTTTTTTTTTTTTGAGACGGAGTTGAGCCGGAGTTTCTCCCTTGGTACCCAGGCTGGAGTGCAATGGCACGATCTCAGCTCACTGCAATCTCCGCCTCCTGGGTTCAAGCAATTCTCCTTCCTCAGCCTCCTGAGTAGCTGGGATTACAGGCAGGCGCCACCATGCCCAGCTGATTTTTTGTACTTTTAGTAGAGACGGGGTTTCACCTTGTTGACTAGGATGGTGAGAGTTCCTCTTTTTACTATTATTTAGAAGTGTGTTGATTAGCAAGTGTTGGTAAGTTTTCCTTTTATCTTTGTTACAGAAGTTTGAATACATCATAGAGAACTCCTCTGAATGACTTCAATCTTAAAAAATTTGTAGCAGTTTTTTTTTTTTTCTTTCAGGACAGGATATGGTGTATCTTGGTAATGTTAGGTGAGCACTTCAAAAGAATGCGTCCTCTACTTTTGTTGGATGGAGTGTTCTATAAATGTCAATTCGATCCTATTACTGTAGTTGATAGTATTGTTGAGTTTTTCTATATTCATGCTGACTTTCTGCCTAGTTCCATCAATTGTTAAGAAAGGACTCCTATTATAACTGTGGGTTGGTCTGTATCTCCTTTCAGTTCTGCTAGTTTTCACTTCACGTATTTTGCAGCCTGTTTTACATAGACATTTAGGATTGTCATATCTTCTTGATGGCGTTACCCTTTTTATCATTAGTGAATGTCCTTTTTTATCTCTGATAATTTACTTTTCCCCAAAGTCTACTTTATATGAAATTTAAATAGCCACCTTTTGGGGGGAAAATCTTTGCATGATATTTCTTTTTTCACTCTTTGACATTTAACCTGCCTATATTGTTATATCTGAAGTGAGTTTCCTATAGACAGACAGCATAGGGTTCAGTTATGTTTTTAAATCTATTTTGTCAAGGTCTATTTTTTAACTGAATTAATTGACCATTTACATTTAATGTAATTATTGCTATGTTAGGGCTTAAGTCTGACTTTTTAAAATTGTTTTCTCTGTTTTTCATTTCTCTGTTTTATTTTCCTTGCCTTTCTTTAGATTACTTAAACATTTTTAAAAATTCCATTTTGATGCATCTATGTTTGTGAGAGTATCTCATTGTATAGGGTTTTCCCTGGTTGCTCTAGCTATTACAGTGTTATATACATAACTCATTACAGACTACTTGTGGCAACAGTTTACTAGTTCAAACCAAGTATAGAAAACTTAACTCTTTTATATCCATTTTCTCTCCCCTGTGTATAATTGTCTTAAATATTTATTCTATACATTTAGAACCACATCAAGCAGTGTACTAACTTATGCTTACTGTCAAACATAATTTAGAGAACTCAAGAGAAGATGAAAAGTCTATTGTATTTATCTATATTTTTTTGCCTACTATGGAACTTTGGTGTTCCAAGGTCCTTTCTTTTATTGTTTCCTTTCTGTTTAGAAAAATTTCCTTAGCAATTCTTTTAGGATAAGTCTGCTAGTGACAAATTCTTTTAGTTCTCCTTCATCTGAAAGTGTCCTGATTTCCTTTTCATTCCTGAATGACATTTTTACTGGATATAGAATTCTGACTCGATAGTTCTTTCGGTGGCTGAAAAATGTCATGCCACTTTTTTTCTGGCCTCCATGGTTTTTCATGTAAAATATGCTATGATTCCAATTGTTTCTCTCTCTACTGTTTTCAAGATTTTTTCTTTGTCTTTAGTTTTTAGATGTTCCACTATGACGTGTGTTGGTGTAAATTGCTCTAGGTTTATCCTGTTTGGGATTTGTTCAGCTTCTTTAATCCATAATATGTCTTTTGTTAAATATTTCTTTTGTTAAATTATTTCTTTGAGCATTTTTTCAGCCCTCCTGTCTATTTCATTTTTTGTTTTTCCTGAGACTTTAAAGATACAAATGTTAGATCTTTTGTTAAAGTTCTACAGGTCCCTGAGGCTTTTTCTTCATTTCCTTTTTTTTTCCAGGCTATTTTCTGTTTAGGTTTGGTAATTTCTAGTGTTCTATCTTCCCATTCACTGATTCTTTCCTCTGTCCTCTTCATTTTTTCTGTTGAGACCATCCAATGAGTTTTTTCTTTAGGTTATTATATTTTTCTATTTGAAATTTTCACTTGGTTCTCTTTTATATCTTCCATTCCCTTGCTTAGACTTTCGGTTTTTATTGCTTGAGATTTTTTTCATGTTTCAGCATATTTGTAATTTCTTTTTTTGAAACACTTTTATGATGGCTGCTTTAAAATATTTTTCAGATTACTCTAATATCTGTTATTTTGGTGCTAGCACCTATTGGTTTTCTCATTCGGTTTGAGATATAACTGATTCTTGATAGGGCAAGTGATTTTTATGTGAAAATGTATATTTTCATATTATTTGTGAGACTCTGGATCTTATTTAAACATCTGGCTTTTCTGACAGTATTGTGCCAGGGAAAGGAGTCATTACTGACAGGCAGAGTTGGAGGTCAAGGTTCCTCACTTATTCTCTATTACCCAGGTGATGGGGGTGGGCTCCTCAGTACTGCTAGAGAGGGGCAGAAGTTCTGGCTCCCCATGTAGTCTTCACTGGCACAGCAGTGGGTGTAGTGTCATAACTGCTGAAGAACAGTGACAGCTCTAACTCTCGTCGGACTCCTCTAACACCACCATGGCAGGAGGTGGCACGACTTGTCTAGGTTCAGGTAGGTGTCCAGCTTCCCCACATGGTTTCTCCTCAAACCACAGGTGCTAGGGCCTGTTACTTCCTACCAGGGCAGGGATACAAGTCTCAGCTCCCTGTTGGCCTTTCTTTGACACCATCCTGATAATGGAGTTAGGGAACCTCATTATAGCCTAGGGAAGGCAGAAGTCTATACTCTCCACTCAGCTTTTGTTGGCATGCATGGGGGTGGGACCCCAGTTTTTTCTGTGGTGTTTGACTGAAGTAGAGCATTTGGCTAAAAGTTTTGTGTCTTGGTGGGTGTCCCATTTCTGGTCCTCTGGTTATAGAAAGCAGGCTAATTAAGGCTTTTTTTTTTTTTTTTTTTGAGACAGTGTCTCACTTTGTCACCAGGCACCAGGCTGGAGTACAGCGGCGCAATCTTGGCTCACTGCAACCATTACCTCCAGGGTTCAGGCAGTTCTCCTGCCTCAGCCTCCCGAGTAGCTGGGACTACAGGCACACGCCACCATGCCCAGCTAATTTTTGCATTTTTTAGTAGAGGCAGGGTTTCACCATGTTGGCCACGATGATCTTGATCTCTTGACCTCATGATCCCGCCACCTCGGCCTCCCAAAGTGCTGGGATTACAGGTGTGAGCCACTGCACCCAGTCAGCTTTTTTTGTTTGTTTTGTCTGTTCCTGTTGGTGATTGTGGGTGGTCAGCTTCACCAATATCTTGTCTAGGAAAAATGAGCCAAAAGAAAACCAGAGAGCTCTCTATTACATCATTCCCTAGATCCTAGCTGGGCTGTCTTCTTGTCTCCACCTTTCAGAGTCTTCTTAGATTTGTTCTATTTATGATGTCCAGGCTTTTTAGTTGTCATGGAAGGAAAAGAGAAAAGCATACCTACTCCATCTTCCTGGAAGTAAGTTCTAATGCAGGTTTCAAATGTGACATACTTAGATATGAATTTTAGAAAGTTCACTTGGCAGAAGTGTGAAAATTGACTGATAATGCCAAATTTATTTAGCTTCCATATAAGTAAATAGAGATAAACAACAGAGACAGAGACAGAAAGGGAGGCCATGCATAGATGTTAATATATAACACGTGTCATATTTAACATATATAAATATATATATGTTATATATTATATATATGTGTGTGTTATATAATATATATAATATATATATGTGTTAATATATAACACATGTCTCCCTTTAAAGAAAATCTCTCAAAGGTGTACTACTAATTTAATAATAATCTATCAGGAAAAAGAAATATTACATGGTAAATGTGTGCACAATTACAGACATCCCAATGTCAACATAAGAAAAACAGACAGGTGTATATGCTACAATCAAGGGATAATGAATATCTCCAACATATATTAACATATTCAATTAGGACTATATCATGAAGAGTTCTATATCCCGCTTTTCTATTTACCTAATATCCCATTGTATGCAATTCCCCATGTCATCAAATATACTTGAAAGCATAATTTTTATTATTTCCTTAGGTAAATTTGTAGAAAAATATTACTATATCAAAAAATGTAAACTTTTTCTAAAGCCCTTGACCCACATCACCAATTCACTCTCCAGAAAGATTATATCATTTTTATTCCTTCTCCTAGTGTATAACCTTGCCAATCTTAATACATTCGTACCAAAGCTGACTGTTGTCATTTCAAATGACTTTGGAAATTCAACAAATTAAAATATTATCTCATTTTAATTTGCCTTTCTTTGATTATTAATACTTTTTCTATCTTATATACATATTTATTAGCTATGTATATGTCTTCTTCAAATTGTCTATAGCTTGTCCATTTATCTACTGTATTAGCATTTTTCCTATTTATTTATAGAAACTATATATTAAGGAAATTAAACCACTGGTAGTCATATTTGTTTAGATATGTCTCTACTGTGACATATTTTAGCTTTGGTTTTGAAATATGCACATTTTTAATTTTTATACAAACAATTTAACCTAATACTTTTGCTTTGGGATTTTTTCCTATTAGAAGCATTTTTTAACTGTATGAAATGATGGTTATTTTACCTTGCCTATGTTACTCTGTGGTTGGTTTTAACTTTTAAAGATGAGCAGAGGTGAGAGATGTAGGTCTACCCCAGAGGGATATGGAATAAATCTACCAACACATTTAACTGCAGCAAGTGCCACCAGGCTGACCCAAGAAAGATCTATGAAGGTGAACAGGTTCCTGTTTATATCTGCTTAAAATAGCCATTCCCTCTTCCCAGACAATTCCCTTGGTCTTCCTCCTTCCAATCGACTTGACAGACAAGTCCTTGCTTTAACCTCTCTCCCACTTTATTCTCTAATCTGCCAGGAAATTAATACAAATCCTGAGCCTCCCTAGATATAGCTTTTTTTCAGGCATCCCTTTTTCATCTTTGATTTTACAATTCAAAAAATAAGTAAAAGCAAACTTTGCTGTTCTGTTGGCAATAGAATATGTGTCTTCAGTGCACAAGAATATTTTTCCAAAGGGAAAAAAAATATCCTTGGGTGGATCTATTATAATAACCACCCCACCAAGCAAAAACTAAACACTTCATCCTCCATTTAAAACTTTCTGGTGACCCAGTTGTTGAGTGTCATTTATGGCCAACATCTGGATGTCAGGTGTTGGATGAACACATCTGTCATCAAGGCCCAGAGCACAGCAATGAGAAATCCTCTCAGCTGGAGCCAGCCAACAGGCCCCCGACTGGTTTGCTGCCCCGCAGCCACAGATTAATCTGCATGGTACCTAATACAGCTACAGGTTTCCCAGGACTTCATTTCAGGGCATTCTTCCTTTGCCACCCAGATTTCACCATCATCCATTGTCTGCCTAATCTCTGGCTCCATCCCAAAGGGCAGTACCATCATCTGGGTTATGATAAGCCCATTTCATATCTTGGTATTGATGTATCCTCGCACATAATCGAAAATTAAAGAGAAAATAACCTGACTATTGTTTTTTATTTTTATTTTTTACAAAAAGCACTTCCAAAATTAACAATGTATTATGCCTGTGAAAAAAGCAATTTATCTGATTTGCAGAGATATGGCTTGGGAATAAACTTCCACAGGTTCATTTGAGTTTTTGTGTAAGATCTCTCGATACTAGAAATTATCCAAATCATGGAATGTCAAAGAAAGCAACACAAGATGGTAGACTGAGTGAATGCATTTCAAAAAGGCTGAGGAGGGAAGTGGAAGCTAGAGAACCTGCCAAGAGCCAGGAGGCCACGGTCCTGGTACCACCTTTGTCATGGACTGGACCTGAGATAGGAGCTTGCTTCTGAACTTTGCTCAAAAAGAAAAGCCAATTTTCATGCCAAGTTCCACTGCTTTTGCTGACCTGCATAAGATGGTACTGATACCAAAGCACTTTCCATTTAATTGCTAAAATTGATTTCTAAAACAATATTTAAAGTCTCTGGAAACTTTTCTAAGGCATATAGCAAATGGAGGAAGACCTAAATTTCAGTAAAAACAATGAGAGTCTGTAGTGTTTGAGCCACAATCCACTTATATTACACTCCCCACCTCACCTCAATAGCTCAGTGTGACAGAAGGTCTTCTCTGGGTAGGTGCAGTCAAAAGTATAAGGTTCCCTCCCGCCTTAGCTCCCAGCTAGCACTACAACTTCACTCTGATAGAAGTAGGTCACTAGCATCTCTTACTTCCCACTCCACCACCGCCAGCTTTATATTACAGAAGTGCTTTATTCCAGGCAGTTACAGCCAAGAGAACTGGGACTCCTTGTTTCTACCCAGCCCCCATTCATAGGGCAGAAGCTCTACTCTAGGTATAGGATGTTGAGAATACTAAATTCTGAATATTCTGCCCCAGCTGACTAGGATGAAAGTCTCCTACCAGGAAGAACAAACTGATAAGACCAGGAACTACCATCCTTGTGGAGTCCTGCTTAGAAAACTGTCACCTCGGGGGCAGCAAGCCATTGTCCTACCTCCAGCTCTGATGCAGTGGTGCAGTGATTCTGCTCAGAAGAGAGACAGGTCATAAGAACAGATTGCTCTCTGGGTTTGCCTAAGAAGATCAACTTTATCTGGAACAAAGCATATGGAGGATCATGCTTATGAGTGTTGTTACAACTGAAGGAGATCTTGATTGTCAGCAATCGAGAGTTGCTGGCAGCTCCGTCATTCTTCTAGTAACAAGTCAAAAGATTATATTTCAATGAAATAGTAGAACAGCTAGAAGTTAAACAGAAAAAAAACACACACACACATAGGAGAAAAGACAGCTAAGAAGGGTCCTCTGGGGTTGGAGTAGCCTCAAAAGACTGACAATATCCTGTCCTTTCAAATGGACACCATTTTAATTGGAGAAGACTGTGGCATAATACATGCTTGAAGGTATTGCTGAAAAAACTATAGTAACCAAATAGTTACCAATGGGGGCTAACAACTGGTGTAATATCAACAGAGGAAGACCAACCGAATGCTTATGGGGGAGATGCGGAAAACAGACAGTCAAACAAAGCCAAGCTAACATCATAGTCATTCCCGGCACTCAGGGAGATAGTCGGATACTCGAGGCTGCACCCTCTCAGAAACAACATCAGAGATGGCACACTATAGGAGAAATACATTTCATGAAATAGTCCAGCCAAGTTACTAAATGAATAAACAAGTAAACAACAACAAGCCCCAGAAGGAAGAATCAGTATCCAGAGTTGCTACAATATGTTACTTAAAATGTCTAGCTAACAAAAATACAAAGAAATAAGTGTGACCCATAAATAGGAAAAATGATGTAAGCAATAAACACTGTCTTTGAGGTTACCTAGCTACTGGATTTAGGAAACAAGGACTTCAAAGCAATTTATAAGTATTTTCAAACATGCTAAATAAAATTATCTTTAAAGATTTAAAGTAGGTATAACAATGTTTAATCAAATGAAGAATACCAATAAAGAGATAAAAATTATATATATAAAAAAGAAACAACTGCAAATTTTGGAGTTCAAAAACAAATAACTGAAATAAAATTTCACAGAAGATCAATAGATTTGAGCCAGTAGAGAAAAAGAACAACTGAATTTGAACATAAATCAATAGAGATTATGCAATCTGAAAAACAGAATGAAAAAAGAATACAGAAAAGTGACTAGAGCCTCAGAATAATGAAAGACACCATTAAGCATATTGGCATATATGTAAGGGAATACCAAAAGAAAGGCAAGAGAAGAAAGAACAAAAAAAATTTTTTTACCTGGCATGGTGGCTCATGCCTGTAATCCCAGCACTTTGTTGGGGAAGCCAAGGCAGGTGGATCACTTGAGGTCAGAAGTTCAAGATCAGTCTTGTCAACACGGTGAAACCCTGTCTCTACTAAAAATACATAAATTATCCAGGTGTGGTGGTGTGCATCTATAGTCTCAGGCACTCACCAGCCTACTTGGGAGGCTGAGGCAGGAGAATGACTTAAATTGCGGGGGGTGGAGGTTGCAGTGAGCCAAAATCACACCACTGCACTCCAGCCTGGGTGACAGTGAGACTCTGTCTCAAAAAAAAATTTTTTTTCCAAAGCAATAATGGCTGAAAACTCACCAAATCTTACAATAAACATAATATACACCAAAAGAGCTCAATGAACACAAGTAGAATAAATGTAAAGAGATACACAAACAGACATAATGAAAATGTTGACATCAAAAACAAAGAGAAAACCTTAACGCAGGAGAAAAATGGTTCATCATATACAAAGAAATACCAACAAAATTAACAGCTGACTTCTCATCAGGAACAATAAAAGGCACAAAGCAGTTCAAAGTGTTGGAAAACAGAAACAACCATCAAACTAGAATCATATATCTAGGAAAACTACCGTTCAGCAATTAAGGTGAAATAATGACATTCCCAAATAAAAGCAAAAACAGAGAATTAATTGCTGGCAGACCCACCTTACAAGAAATACTAAAGGATATTTATCAAGCTGAATACAAGTTATAATAGACAGTAATTAAAATCCATACACAAAAAACAAGGAGCATCAGTAAAGGTAATTATGTAGACAATTATAAAAGAGATTATAATTGCATATTTTTTCTTTATTTTGATTTTTTAAAAAATCTGAATATTACAATATGAATATAATTTTATTGTGAGACTACAACATATAGAAATTTAAATTCTTTCTTCAAGGAGGATGAGGGGTGGGGGGGGAACATGAACAGAAGAAAAAATACAAAAAACAAAAAGCAAAATGGTAGATGTAAATCAATTTCATCAATACTTTTACCATAAGCCCTAGATCAATCACTAAATAAAGAACACCAAAAATACGTTTTCAAATGATTTCAAAATTATTAAATGAATTAAAATGTCATATTAGAATATTAGAAAATACTCATATAATGTAAAAGAAGGTAGTCAGAGAAGAACAGAACATGAGATATAGAAAATAAAAAGCAAATGCAGATGTAAATCCAACCTCATCATTAAATTTGAATAAATTTAGCATTAAATAGGCAGATATTGTCATGTTAGATTTTAAAAACAAGATCCAACTGTATTCTCTACATAAGAGACACACTTTAGATTCAAAGATACAAATAATTTGAAAGTAAAATGATGGAAAAAAGATATATCATTTAAATAGCAACCATAAAAGATAAGCTGAATATATTAATATCATATAAGATAGACTTTTAAAATATTTATAACTATAATATAACTATATATATATATAAAACTATATATATATATATATATATATATATATATATTTATAACTATAATGAGGAATAGTGCATAATTATCCTTTAGGTGTCCGGAAAACTATTTCTATTTGCAAAAGAAGTAACACTATCTCTACTTGCAGATGACATGATCTTGTATATAGGAAATCCAAAGGAATCCACTAAAATCTGTTAGAATTAAAAAACAAGTTCAGCAAGGTTGTAGGATACAAGATAAATATACAAAATTAACTGTATTTCTATATACTAACAATGAACAATCCAAAACTAAATAGCAATTCCATTCATAATAGCTCCAAAGTAAAAGATTCAGAACAACTTAACAAAAGAAATGTAAGACTTGTGTACTAAAAACAAAAAAAAAATGTTGTTGAAAGAAACTAAAGAAGATCTAAACAAATGGAAAGATATTTTACTAAAATGGCAACACTTCCCAAACTGAGCTGCAAATTCAATGCAATCCCCATCAGAATCTAAGTGTCCTCATTTTTCAGATATCGACATGATGCACTAAAATTCACATGGGAATTAGAAAGGACCCAGGATAGTCAGAGCAATCTTGGAAAAAGAAATAATGTTGAAAGACTCACACTTACGACTTTGAAAACTTGATACACAGCTACAGTAATTGAGAAAATGTGATACTGGCATAGGACAGACATATAGATCAATGGAATAGAATTGAGAATCTAGAAATATATCCTTATATTTATTTCCATTGGTTTTTCCCCAAGGATGCCAAGATAAATAAATGGTGAAAGAATAGCCTTCCGAATGAATAGTACTGAAATAACTGAATATCCACTTGAAAAAGAAAGAAGTTTGAGCCCTTCCTCACACTATCCACAAAATTAACTCAAAAGGGATCACAGACCTAATGTAGGAGTTAAAACTATAACACTCCTAGAAGACAGCATAGCAGTAAATCCTCATGACCTTCGATTAAGCAATGGTTCCTTAGATATGACACCAAAAGCAAAGAAAAGCTAGACTTCATGGAAATTAAAAACTTTTGTACTTCAAAGAACATCATCAAGAAAGTGAAAAGGCAATCTACAGTATGGGAGAAAATATTGCAAATCATATCTCTCATCAGGGAATGATATATGGAATATGTACAGAACTCAAGCAACTCACTAATAAAAAGATCAATAACAGAAGTTTAAATCTGGATAAAGGATCTGAACAGATCTTTCTCCAGAGAAGGTATACAAATGGCTAATAAGCACATAAAAAGATGTTCAATATAATTAGTCATTAGGAAAATGCAAATCAAAATCCCAATCAGATACCACTGCACATCCACTGAAATGGTTATAAAAGACAGATAATAGCAAGGGTTGGTGAGGATGTGGAGAAACTGAAACCCTTACATATTGCTGGTGAGAATATATAATGGTGCAGCCACACTGAAAAAAAGTTTGGTAGTTCCTCAAAATGTTAAACATAGTTACCATTTGACACAGCAATTCTATTATAAGTTAGAGAAATAAAAACATGTATTATTTTTCCTGTAGAGAAATAATGTTGATAGGAGCATTATTCACACGAGACAAAAAGTGGAAGCAGCCCAATGTTCATCAATTGATAAATAAAATGTGGTACAGGCAAGTAAAGGAATAGTATTTGGAATATAAAAAGAAACGAAATTCTAATACATGCTATGACACACATGAATCTGGAAAACATTATGCCAAGTGAATGGCATCAGTCCCAAAAGACCACCTATTATAAGATGTTATTAATATGAAATGGCTAGAATAGGTAAATCTATAGAGACAGAAAGTAGATTTGTTTTTGCTTAAGGTTGCAGGGAGGGGTAATTGGGAGTGACTACTAAAGGATACAGGGTTTCTTTCAGGGGTTTACAAAAATACTGTAAATTTAGATTATGGTGATGGCTGCACAACTCATTGAAGACACTAAAAGCCATTGTATGGTATACTTTAAATAAAACAATTTTACACAATGTGGATGATATATCAATAAAGCTGTTGTTTTAAAAAAAATAGTTGGGGCGGTTAATTTTACTTCATCACAGGCTCCTGAATTTCCACTTGCTGCTACTGATGAAGCACTGCCTGCATCACATCACAGGAGTTTAGACATCCACGTGGCACTTTGTGCGGTCGTGTGGTGAATGCATAGAGTGCTTGAAGGTTCTATAGAGTTGAGTGCAAAATAGCAATTAAAATGTCCCCGAATGTTCATTCTGATGATATATTAGAAGACTTCTGAAATGCAAGACAAAACTCACTTCAGGAACGCTCCATGCAGAAGGTATTCCAAATTTAGTTGTGTTATTGAACTAATTTGTTGAACAAAAGCTACTGGGCTGGCATCTTTGGTTTTTCCTGCAATTCTCTTTAGACAGACAGGTTTGCTCTTCTAACTATAAATTTTCTTTTGCTTATACATTATTCATAAGTCTTAAATGGCACCTTCTGTCACAGTTTTTCCCCAGATACTAAAAACTTCTTTCAAGTTCCCTTATAATTTGAATCTGCAATTTCCTCCTCCTAAGCAAACCACAAAAGTACCTTAAGTTCAAGTGAGATTGTTGCTTTTCCTCCCTGTCCTGCAAGTATAGCCGTAACTTTAGATAATCACCAGCCCAAGTATGGGGAAGCAGAAAAGGATTTAAGACTCATACAGATTCAAATCCATACCACCAACCTCTAGCACTAATGTCAAGACAAATAGGGCAAAATAAATCAGAAGGACATCCGTGCAGTGTCCTATGAGAATATGGGCCCTATTAGTCTGGGTCCATTGACTTTTCCTTGGGGTCTAGGAAGGCAGGAGTGGAGAAGATTCTGGTTATCATGGAGTGTTGTGTTTAAGTATACCTGAGATAAAGAAAGGAAATGAGGATTTATGGAGCAATGCTCTACCTGCCACATGTGGACCTTCTGCTGGATGCATTCATGGGATACAGCAGTGAGTCTGCAAAATAATCCTTTGAGGAAGGCATTAGTAAACCCAAATTTCTATTACAGCAGAAACCAAGTCTCAGTAAAGCAAAATCATTTGCCTGAAGTCCCAGGACAAGCCTAGGTCATGCTGGAACTTGATCCTAAATACTTCCCGTCCCCTCCAGTTCCGTGCTAGGGTAATTTTGTGATGCTACAGGACCCATGACCAGGGCCCATGGTGATGGAGGTTGGGTTTGGGTCAGCCTTGAGGCCATTTACTCTAAAAGAAAGCAAATGCTTAAGATTTTGTTGACTATAGAAGCCCAGGCTAAAAAAGAAAGAAAACAAATGCAGACTAATCATTAAAAGTACACTAAATATTTATCAGCAGAGAAAGTCTTTTGGGAATCACTTTAATATTTATTTATTCAAATTATTCAAATAATTGTCTTTCTCTTCAAATGAATGTTGGGAATTGTATATGCCTACAGGGGAGGTAAATAGGTGCCCTCCAATGTCAGTGAGCAAGAGAGCAAATCTTCTCATTATAAAAAATAAAGAAATAGCAAAACTTGGATATTATCCATAAAGAGAATGCTGGACTTTCTACTCAAACTAGAAAGGCAACACACACTTCAGAGTAACAATCAATAATGGGGCCAGGCATGTTGGTTCTTGCCTATAATCCTAGCACTTTGGGAGGCCAAGGCAGGAGAATCACTAGAGGCCAGGAGTCAGAGACCAGCCTGGGCAATATGGTAAGGCTCCATCTCTACAATAGAAATAAAAATAAAATTAGCTGGGCATGGTGGCACATGCCTATAGTTCCAGCTACTCAGGTGGCTGTGGCAAGAGGATCTCTTAAGCTCAGGAGATCAAGGCTGCAGTGAACTATGATCATGCTACTACATTCCAGCCTGGGTGACAGAGCAAGACGCTGTCTCTAAAGATAAAAATAAAGTAATAGTAAATTAATTCTCCAAGTTGAAATGCTAGGAATGGCCTCTATTAATTGGATAACACTGAGCAGTCGGGTGTCTGTCCGTGAGAGGTGGTCACCAGGCTGGGCCCTAGGGCTGGAATTTTTATTCTTTGTTCCCATTGAAAGGTGGGAGCACAACCAAGGGAGGCAGAGGAACTGAAAGTCAATGCACTGCCCTTGATGTCAGTGGCCTGGTCCTGAACACAAGAATTTTGATGCATTGTTTAATAGAAGCCAATTTTCACTTTTCATATCAGGGAGATCCTGAAATTCAGAACATGCTAATGGAGTCGATGATTTCACTTTCAGATCAGAGTTTACCCACCCCAGATCATCCTTGGAAGGCGGAGACAAGCCATCTGCCTGGAGAGACATACACAGCAGACCTATGGACACCAGGCCAGCATCTCCTGGGCTGCCCTCTGTAGACATCTTGCCACACAATATTCTCAGGATAAAAAGCCTGGGGTAATGCACTGAGAAGCCTATAGAGATCTTTCATGGGAAAAATCAGCATAGGAAATGGCTGATTTCACAAGCAAGTATAAGAAACATTAGCAAAACCAGTTTTCAGGAAATGAGCCTGGCCCGCAATAGGTGTTCAATAAAGACGAGCTGGAACTGAACAGCAGTAACAGTGGTTCTGGGAGATGATTCTCGTCCTAGAAAAAGGGACAGAAAACTGAGATGGCACAAATTTCGTTCTTTTGCAAGGCTAACTCCAGTTGAAGGCTGAAAGTTGGCATTCAGAAGGATAGGGGAGGGCCAGGTACAGTGGCTCACGCCTGTAATCACAGAACTTTGGGAGGCCAAGGTGGGTGGATCACCTGAGGTTAGGAGTTCGAGACCAGCCTGGCCAACATGGCAAAACCCCCATCTCTACTAGAAATACAAAAAATATTAGCCGGGTGTGGTGGCATGCACCTGTAATTCCAGCTACTCAGGAGGCTGAGGCAGGAGAATCGCTTGAACCCAGGAGGTGGAGGCTGCAGTGAGCCAAGATAGCACCACTGCACTCCAGCCTGAGCGACAGAGCGAGACTTCTCTCAAAAAAAAAAAAAAAAAGATGGGTAGGGGAAAGTCCAGAGTCCAAGCTGGTAGGGAAGAATGCTGTGACCATCAGAGAAAATGCCTGTTCAGTGTGGACAATCAATGGTTAAAAATGCCAAACTAGTTTTTAATATTGAAATGATACATATGTATGGCTTAAAAATTGGCATGAAAAGAGGAAATACCCTACTTCTCCACCCCTGCTAACTCCCTGTATTACATATCCTATCAGACAGCACATGTGCCTTCATGTGCAACACACACATACCCACAAGCATGTGCATGTATATACATGGGTTTGGGCCATAATCCCAAAAGATCAAAATGCCAAAAATATATTTCTGGACAGAATAATTTTAAAAATTATTTAAAAGACGTTGATTTATATTTTTAAAAGGGAATTGATTTGAGAAACATTAAAACAAGACAGAATACTTCACAGGCCACTTTACACAATAAAATAGGCAATAATAACATGTATCTTTTTGTATAGACACTCAGATACACTAACAACATTTGCAAGGGTATAACAGTTATGAGCAGCTCAGCCATATTCAAAAAGAAATAGCTTATACAACTGCATACATCTGAAATATGGTGACACACAATCTAAGTTTTTTGATGAGATTGATCAAAAACCTCCATGGGTCACCACCACACCCAAAGAGCTGAGATCTTGAGGAACTTAATCTTTCACAAATACAGAGGTACAAAAAGGATATCGATTCATTTACTAAGGAAGCTTCAACATTTTTATGTACATACACAATGTTACACACGAAGCTAATGTTGTGATAATGTGCTTTTTGTGGAGTTGAATTTGCAAAAAATGCATAAAGCAAATTAGAGATCTCCAAAAGCCTTTACACAAATTATATTTCCAGTATTAAAATGATGCAAATATGAAATACAAAGCATAGCAAATCATTAAAAAAACACTGACAATTTAAAACAGTGGTGACTAAACAAAAACAACTAAAAAGAAAATTTGATATGTGAAAAAGTACATTATAGGAATCAATTATGGGAAAGTGTACAGAATAAGAACTAACCATTAGCTATATTTTGAAGACTTATATTAAGAGAAATAGCTGCTGTTTGTTTGTTTGTTTGTTTGTTTTAGGGCCTGGATCTCCTTAGAGTACAATTTCATATTCATTTTCTACTTGGTCTTGCTCTTTTTGGAATTCTTTAATAATTCGATATACACTGATGTGAGCATCCCTATTAAATGTTCCCATCTCCTTTGCCATGCTTCTATGTTGTTTTGGGTAAGCAGAAATCCATTCCCCATGCACTCATATACAAACCACAAATTTGGCACAAGCAACACGGTTGCATGTCTTCTTATCTTACCATGCACATAATTATTTTTGAACCAGTCAATAACTTCCATGGCTTCTTCAGGCAAACGTGGCTCTAATTCATTAAAAGCTCTGGAAATTACATCAGCTGGAAAGAATGCTAGCACAGATAAATGAAACATTTTTAAACCGAAGTTTCAATTGTTGCTGTATCTTGTGGCCAATATACTGATCTGAATTTTCTGCCAAATGCGTTGGCTGAAAGGAAAAGACAAACTTTATTGCTAACAACTTGAAATTCACTTTTAGAAGCCTTTATTGAACCTAACTCCAAATCTGTCATTATGGCATGGGGATTCAATTAGATATTGGGTATTTTAGACTTCAGAGATTTAGAGTTTAGGAATTTTGATCTTTAAAGATTTCAGCATCTGGGGATATGGCATTTGGGACTGTCTTTTGGGATTATGATCGTTAACATACATTTATATCCACCCATCCCTCTCTTTACACAAAAGAATATGCAGTACCTACTCTTCCGTATCTCAGTTTTTCACTTAATAACATCTCTCTGAGCTCCTTTCATGTCAGTGCTTAAGGGTGGCAGAATATGTAAGCCCCAAACATGCCACTTTGGTAAAAGTATTATACTGAGTGAAAGGCCCTGGAAAAATAGATATAAGAAGGGCATTGTAGTCTCCCCTTTTCTTTCTAAAAACAGAAGATTGAAAACTCTCATGTGAAAGATACCCTCCCTGTACCATGAGAAAGAAAACATTACTTGACAAGGAGTAAGAACTCAGAGAAATCTGGACAAACCATCTTGTTAAGATAATTCTTTTCTTCTTTAGCCTCCCTACATAGTTTAATTTTCCACAGCTGCCTCTCTTTGTTTAACCTAGTATAAAAGCATTTGGGTTTTTCCACTTTTTTGGGTCTTCTTCTCCTTATGAGGGTTCCCATGTTACATAAAACTTAAATAAATGTGTAGGCTTTGCTCCCATTAATCTGTCTTGTCTCAACTTAATTATCAAGCCCAGCTGAAAATCTTAAGATGGTAGAAGTAAAATTTTGCCTCCTCTGCAGTGCCTATTACCCATCCTATCACTTTTTTTTCCCATTCTAATTTTTTTTTCTTTTTTTAAATTATATTTTAGGTTATGGGATACATGTGCAGATCATGCAGGATTGTTGCATACGTACATACATGCCAAGGTGGTTTGCTGCCTCCATCCCCCTGTCACCTGTATCTGGCATTTCTCCCCATGTTATCTCTCCCCAACCTCCCCACCCCCTGTTGTTCCTCCCCTAGCTCCCCCCAGTACACCCCAGTGTGTGATGCTCCCCTTCCTGTGTCCATGTGTTCTCACTGTTCAACACCCGCCTATGAGTGAGAACATGCAGTATTTGATTTTCTGTTCTTGTGTCAGTTTGCTGAGAATGATGGTTTCCAGATTCATCCATGTCCCTACAAAGGACACACACTCATTGTTTTTTATGGCTGCATCCTATCACTTTTTGTAACACCACATTGTACTCCATCACATGAATTAACTACTTTTTCTTTAACCAACTTCCCTTAACATTTAAGGGTGTACTGTATGTCTCTATGATAAGTAATGCTATCCTTTAATATGCATATTTTTTTCTCTCATATAAAGGATGGAGCATATCTTCAAGTGCATTTCTAGAAAAGAAATTTCTAGTTCAAGGCAGCATGTATTAACAATTTTCATAAATATTAAAAATTAAGAGGTTATTGAAATAATAAGATCTGTTTAAATCAGATAGGAAGTATTACTCATTCCTAAACATAAAATAGCACTCAGAGTTACGTGTGTTAAGAAGTTTGGTATGGCTGGAATGGACTGCTTAGGAAAGTAGCCCAAGATGATACTGGAGAGGCAGGCAGAGGCCAGATAATGAAAGACCTTCTGAGAAAAAATGTTGCCCTCCAAAATTAGGACACTTAACTAAAAATTATTATCACCAACAGGAGCCAACCAGGACTATCCTATGCGTAACAGAAAAATGTGTATCCTGAGTTTAGGAATGATTATTAAGAGTGATAGAAAGGGGGCCAGGCATGGTGGCTTACCCCTGTAATCCCAGCATTTTGGGATGCTGAGGCAGGCGGATCGCTTGAGGCTAGGAGTTTGAGACCAGTCTGGCCAACATGGCCAAAACCTGTCTCTACCAAAAACACAAAAATTAGCGTGGTGGCGCATGCCTGTAATCCCAGTTTCTTGGGAATCTGAGGCACGAGAATTGTCTGAACTCAGGAGATGGAGGTTGCAATGAGCCAAGATGGTGTTACTGCACTCCAGCCTGGACAACAGAGTGAGACTGTCTCAAAAACAAACAAACCAACCAACCCAGTGACAGAAAGGGCATGGAATGCCTTCTGCAGAGACTCACGTAAAAGTGAATGGCAGGATGGCACACCGTTTGGAAACCTGCACAAAGTTCTTGTGAAAAGGCACTATTACATTAGTGGGGGTCTACCCAGAGAAAGCTGAGCCAGAAACTGATAAATGAACCATAATATGAAAAAGGGTCTTTGAAACACAGGCAAACAACTTTGTTAACAATGAGCCTTTTACTCTGATAGCTGGGGATTGCTGAATGATATTCTAAGAAGCATGCATTATCAAAATTGAACCAAAACAAAGAGAAAACTGACTAGATCAATGACCAATAAAAGGCTGAAAAGGTCATCAAAAAGGAACATAGGACATTCCACGGAAGAATGATAGTCTTTTCAATAAAGGGACCTGGAATAGTTGGATACCCACATGCAACAAAGTGAATTTTGACCCATACCTTACACTATATGTAAAAATTAAGGAAAAAATCAGCCATTAACTTAAATGTAAAACTCTAGGAAAAAAATAGAAGATAATCTTTGTGGCCTTGGGTTGAAAAGACATTTCTTAGATACAAAACTAAAAGAACTTTTATGATCCACAAAAGAAAAAAATAATTAGTTGAGTTTTATGAAAATTAAAAACTTCTGCCCTTTGAAAAACACGGTTAAGAGAACAAAAAGACAAGCCACACACTGGGAGAAAATATTTGTGGAAGACATATCTGATAAAGCACTTGTAGGCAAAATATATAAAGAATTATCAAAACTCACCAATATGGAAAAAAAATCCAATTTTTTTAAATGGTGAAATATTTGAATAGATAATTAACTAAAGAAAATAAATGGATAGCAAACAAGCACGTGCACAGAAAAGATGTTCAATATCATTTGTCTCAGGGAAATGAAAATGAAATCCACAATGAGATACCACTACACACCCACTGGAATCACTAAAATTAAAAAGACTGATCACACTAAGGATTGTTGAGAGTGTGGAGCAACTGGAACTCTCATAAGCTGCTGCTGGAAAAGTAACGTGGTATAACCACTTAAAACTGTTGTGGTTTCTCAGAAAGTTAAACATCCATCTACTACATGATCTAGCCCATTCTACTCTTATTCGCCTGAGAGAAAAGATAGTATATGTCCCTAAAAAAGACTTAAATACAAATGTTCATAGCAGCTTTATTGGACATAGCTCCGAAATGAAAAAAAAAAAAACAATGCCATCAGGTAAATGGGTAAACAAATTGTGATACATCAATGTAACTGAATATGACTCTGCAATGAAAAGGAATTAACTATTGATACATGAATGGATCTCAAAATAATTACACTGATTAAAAGAAGAATCAATCAGACTGAAATGAATATATACTGTATTATTCCACCCACATAAAGCTCTAGAAAATGCAAGGGAACCGATAGTTATGGAAGCAGATTATTGGTTGTCTGGGGATGGGAGAGAAAAGCAAGAGCATGGAAGAGAGGGATTATGAGAGACATAAGGAGACTTTTGAGGGTGATGAATATATTCATTATTTTGATTATGGTAATACTTTCGTGAATGTGAAAACTATCAACTGTACATTATAAACAAGCACAGTTTATTGTGTGTTAATTATACCTTAATAAAGCTTATGTGTATATATATATATGCACACACACACATATATGAGATTACAAAGAAAATAGGTTACATTAAAATAGTTAACAAAATAATTTTTGGATATCAATTTATGATATAATTTTTAAGTTATCAGAGATTTATCCCTAAAGAGTATCAGACACAAATAATTTCATAATTTCACAAGTAAATATTGAAAAACCCTCCAGAAACAAGTAATTCATGTTTTACAGGAAAAGTCTTAGATCTATGGAATTCACTAGAAAACTCTGAAACAATCTCCTGTATATAATATATATGTAATATATTTGATGTATTTGTGTGTGTGTATATATACACACATACATATACATATATACGAACTGTTCAATAAAATGGTATAGGGAAAACTGGCTATCCACTTTGAAAAAATATATCAGAAACTTAAAAATAATTTTCTAACGATCTCAAAAGTCAAATGTAGAAAAAAAGCATGAATGAATTTAGAAAGAAAAATTCAAAGATATTTGTATAGTCCCACAAGAGGAAGCTCTTCCTATGAGATTAAAAATCCAGAAACAATAAGGAAAGCAAAACTAAACCAGATTTGCCATACCCAATGTTAGTGAAGGTGGGGGAAAGGAGCCTTCTCAATCTCAGGAGTTTAACTGATGGAGTCTTGTTGTTGTTGTTGTTGTTGTTGTTATTGTCATTGAGACAGGGTCTCACTCTCTTGCCCGGGTTGCAATGGCACCATCACAGCTCACTGCAACCTCGACTTCCCAGGCTCAAGTAATCCTCTCACCTCAGCCTCCCAAAGTGCTGAGATTACAGACATAAGCTACCACACCCGGCCAGTGGAGTCTTTTGCAGACTAGTCTGGCAATGTTTAAATTGTGACAGTCGTATGTAACAATTCTAGCTCCAGGAATCCAACCTACAGAAACAGTCACATATGGACACTGACACACATGTACAAAGTCACTCACCACAGCCTTGTTTGTGTAATGGTGGAACAAAAAGCATAAAAACAGAAGTGTCTGTCAGTAGAAGAATAGTTACATAAATTCAACCCAATGAAAGATTTCTAAGACATACTGCTAAGTTAAAAAAGAACTGGCGGAACAATTCTTATAGTTCAAATTAAATGCATTATTGAGGCGCACATATCTACTGTCCTAGGTGGAACGGATACTTGCTCCCTGGGACTGGGACTATCACACTGGGAAGGTGAATGGGGATAGGGAGGGGACACGGAGGGTTCTCTTCACTCTATGTTTGCATTCTTCGTATCTTTTAGAGCATCCATTCTTTTTTTCTTCTTTTTTTTTTTTTTTTTTTTTTTTAAACAGAGTTTCCCTTTTTTACCCAGGCTGGAATGCACTGATGTGACCTCAATCACTGCAACCTCCACCTCCCAGGTTCAAGTAATTCTGCCTCAGCCTCCAGAGTAGCTGGGATTACAGGTGCCCACCTCCGTGCCCTGCTAATTTTTGTATTTTTAGTGGAGACGGCGTTTCACCATTTTGGCCAGGCTGGTCTCAAACTCCTGACCTCAGGTGATCCACCCGCCTCGGCCTCCCAAAGTGCTGGGGTTACAGGCCTGAGCCACCGCACCTGGCCCTTTTTTCCTTTCAATCTATGTCTTCTCCTCTATTCATTTGGAAATATATAGTCTATTTTTATTCTTCTAGTGCCCACCATAGACATTCCAGCATGCATATTTAACCTAACGGAGCCTCAGTTGCCCTTGTAATTGGGCAAAACAAAGGCCATAAGGGCTTGGCTGGAGACACTCACCTCACACAACCGCTCCAGGGTGTTTAAGTTCTACCCCTCCACAGATCAGCCAATACTGTTACTGTTTTCAACATTTGACAGCAGTGTAGATTAAATACACGTTAACCAATTTCTCTGTTCATGTCTTCTTGCAACCCATCTCATTCTCCGAAGATTATTTTCTTTATTCCCTGAGAATGTTCTTCAGTTTTTTGGGGGGAGAGATTGTTGGTAATAAATGTTCTCAGTTTATACTCTGAAGTATCTTCATTTTACTTTCTCAAAAGAGGATTTCTCTAAGTAGAAATCCTAGGCTAAATCACTTTTCCTTCAACAATTTAAAGATTCTACGGCATGGACATCTGGCTTGAGCTGTTGCTGAAGAGGTCCTCTCAGTCCAGCTGCTGTCCTGGTGAGGGAAATCTATCACCTCTCTTGGGCAAGCTGCTCTTCAGTTCAATACAATGGGACTGGATGTGGGCTTTTTAAATTCATTTTCTTTGGATTTGATTGTGCTTCTGACTCAGAAATTGTGTCCATCATCAATTCTGAAACATTCTCAACCAATACTTATTTTAGTGGGTCCTCATCTCATTTCTCTGCATTTCCTATTTCTTTTTGTTTTGTTTTGTTTTAATTTTTTGAGATGGAGTCTCTCTCTGTCATCCAGGCTGGAGTGCAGTGGCATTTTCCCAGCTCACTGCAGCCTCCGCCTTCCAGGTTCAAGGGATTCTCCTGCCTCAGTCTCTTGAGTAGCTGGGATTACAGGCATGCACCACCATGCCCAGCTAATTTTTATATTTTTAGTAGAGACGGGATTTACCATGTTGATAAGGCTAGTCTTGAACTCCTGACCTCAAGTGATCCACCCACATTGGCCTCCCAAATTGCTAGAATTACAGGCATAAGCCACGGTGCCCAGCCTGCATTTCCTATTTCTGGCGTATCAACTCAGCATATGTTAAAGCTGTTCATTCTTTCCTGTACATTTCCTAACTCCTTTTGAATATTTTCCATTTCTTTCTCTCCATGTATTAGGCATAATTTATTCTGATAAAACTTCTAATTTACTGTTTATTTCTAGTTGTGTCTAATCTATTTAATATCTCTTTTGAGTTCATTTTTTATTATTGCATTTTTCACTTGTAAAAGTCCTCATTTTTTATGTTCTTGGTCATTTCTCAAAGCCTCTTATTCCTTGGTCATTCTTCTGACACCTTCTTTTGCTTCTTTGAATTTACTAAATATGCTTCATTTTCTCCACTTGGTAATATCTGCAGTCTTTGTAGATATGATACCATCATTCATTATTTCTGCTGACCTGTTCACGATAGCTTATTTACTTGTGAACAATGTGAGTTTAGATTGCAAGCTCGTGTTCCTTTTGATATTTTCTTGGGAAATCCAGCCTTAATGAGCTTCCTCCAGAGAAGATTTTAGATGGGTTCCTAGGACTTGATGCTTTTTTCAGCCCATAGTGGCCTTAAACTAAATTCTCGGCTGGGAAATTCAAGAACATATAGATATGGGAAATGTATGCCCAGACTCCATTTAGGTTTCTCGGCCCCTTCATTAGATCTAAGGTCAAGATAGCAAAGTTTCCTTATCATCCTCATCTTTTATCCAGGTCCTACTTTTCACTGACAATGTCACCAGGTCCCAGCTTCACACACAATTCTCAATCCAATTGCCAACTTTGTGTTGGCCCTGGGTATCCCATCCTAAAGCAATGGCCTTGTAAATCTGGAAGCTTGAGGTGCACTGAGATTACAGAAGCCCCCAGGGTACCACCAGCTTCAATTTACAGCTACATCCCTGAAGTGGTGTTTTCTTACCACTTCACCTCACTTTATCTGTCTGCTTATTAAAGCATGGAAAAACAAGATGCTTTTTATATTTTTATCCAGCATTTTTAGGTATTCTGTACTTCCTGGAAGGGCTACTTGTGGTATGTTGGCTGCTATCCACCCAAATGGAATTTGTTTTCAAAGGAGGAAAAACAAACTATAGGACAGCATTTAGGTCTGGCTACTCACAAAGTCTGAAGATTAGCTCCTATTTCCCCGTCAGTTAGGGTAGGGACAGTAAGCTGTTTGCCTGTTAATATTAATATTGTTTAAGTGAAGCCAGCCATGCTCATTTATTGATATATTATCCACGGCTGCTCTTCAGCTATGGCAGCGGAGTTGAGTACCTACAACAGAAACCCCATGGGCTTCAAATAATGAAATATTTACCATGTGGCCTTTAAAAGGAAAAAGGATTGCCAATCCCTTAACTAGAAAGTGCCTGCAAAGAAAACACTTCCTCTACTGCGTATTGATTTTCCCAGTCTGTGCAATGGGCGTGTTGATCCTTTCTGCTGCTCTTCTCTCTTAGCCATGATGGATAATTACAAAGAACTTATTGATAAAAAAAAAAGTTTTGAAAATCCAAACTGAAACTGCTTATCAAACCTAGGTCTTTTACTGTTTTATTCATAGACTCAGGAAAGGCCTGTGATTTTCAGACAGCATAGGGATTGTTTTAAATTTTGAAATGAGATTGACAACACTTAGAATGAGCATGCTTCAAAACATTGAGAAATAATTCAAGAGTGCTTCCTGATGCTCACACACCCAACCTTCCAGTGCCTGAGTGAGCACTTGGTATCTGTGCCCCTCCAGATCTAGGGTTCGAAGCACCTGCTCAGGAAGAAGGATTGCTGCATGGCTGTGGGATGCAGTGCTCTCCCCAGATGCGAGGCATCATGGCGTTCAGGCGCAGAGTCATTATTACCAGTGGGGGAGATGCCAGCAGGCAGTGAAGCCGGGCACTGCTTCCCTCCCTTCCTTTCTGTCTTCACCCTCCAGGTGACCAATCTCATCCCAGTGGGCCTTTCTGGCCTCCAGGGTTTCCAGGAATGCACAGCCTCAGTGTCAGTGGAGGGTCTGGCGATTCAGAGCTGCTGAAGTGAAGGGCAGCTTGCATCAAGACTAGAGACGCCCTGCTGCCTGCAGAGCAGAGGGCAGGCAGAGGATAGTCCATGAGGTAGAGGTGGCAGAAGTTCCCAGGCAGCCAGCAGGACCCTCTGTGCGTTGCCCCAGAGAGGGCAGGAACTGTGAGACAGCCACGCCCTCTGCTACTGCTGGCTGTGTCAGAGAAAGAGGGTCCCTCACAGCAAACAGGAAACTTTCCTGAGCATTCTGCTTTCATTCAACTCTCACCTACTGGGCATCTCCTGAGGATCTGTGATATGGTGAGCAACACGGCCACCAGCAGGCACAGCCTGGGGAGGTTACAAGAGGCCATCCGAGCACAGAGGGGGAGTAGTAGAGAGACTTAAGTTCCGGCTTTCCAGGCTCAGTTTCAATATCACTGATATAATTCATATCATATTGACTTACCTTTTTCCTGTTTCCTCCACTAGACTGTCAGCTCCAAAAGGGTGAGATTTTCATCAGTTTTGTTTACCACGATATCCCTTAATGCCTAGAGCAGGGTTTGGAACCTAGGGGGCACTCAACAAACATTGCTGAAAGAATAAACAAATGGACCAAAAATACTTTTAGAATCATTTCATTGACTCTGACCTGTCTGTGCCAGTGTGTTAAATTCGTTGCCATGCCATCACACAGTGAGACCTGACACTGAGCCGCCATCATTCTGTCCTGACACCTGGCTGCAGAGGCCCCACGGTGCCTGTGGGGAAGCACCTGTTAGCCACAAGCCACACAAGGCAGGGGTCCTGGGCAAGATGGTGTGACACCCTGCACACAGTATGATGAGATCTACCCCAGACGGGCTCCCAGCACAGGTCTGGTCCTGCTGCCCAGCCTGCTCCCTCCCTCCCAGAGCGCCCCAGCCCCTCTGACTCAGCCAGCAGACCCAGCCCTTGGGCATGACACACCACATGCACGGGGGAGAAGCTCTCTCTACCTGCACAGCCCGGAATCCCCCCTGGCACCATGGCTGGCCCACCTCATTTCTCTACCTGCCTCTCTCTGCAGGTGAGTCTCCCGAGGTGCCTCTCCTCAAGAAAAAAGCTGCCACCCTGGGGTTGCCTGGGTTTAGATGCCAAGATGGAGCATTATAAGTTGGCTTTCAAGTTCCAGAAATACAGTTCTGGGGCCAAGGCACACTATCACAGAGGATGTGCCCAAGCCTTATGACTTTGAGAGGGACGTTTATAAAGTACCGCACAGTCAGTGGAAAGAAGCCAGATACAATGATGTGTCCAGTCTCCTTGAAAGCAGAGGCACCCTGGATCCCCACTTTTCTGTCGGGGTTGCAGCTGGTGCTTTATAAAATACAGTAGAGTGTATTTGCACAGGCTCCAGGGCCCCAGAAGTGGTTCTGCTGTTTCTCCCCTGGGTGTCCTTGAGCCAGGGACTTACCTGCAGGTGAGTCTGTGTGCCCTAACCTCCTCATCCCTTGTAGAGGTTACATCCAAATGTCTTTCAACAGCCTCACTTATGGTGCCATGAGGATGGAATTCACTAGCCCCATTTGACATTGAGGAACCCAAGGCTCAAAGAGGTCAGGTGGCCTTCCCCAAATCCCACAGCACCGGGATCAGGGATAATGCTGCCTGGCCTCCAGCCCAGGCAGAGCTGGGCCCACTGCAGGATGCAATTCCACCTGGGTGCTAGAAAAGTAGCTTTCCTCTTGGAAGGATAGGATCGAGGTGGGTAGTAAGGGGCTCCCCGAGGAGAGGAGCCGGAAAATGCAGCCAGAAGCCACACTTGTGCACCCACACACCACGACCACACACTCACACCCCCAAGCCCACACCCATGTGCACAGCGTGAGCCTGTCTGCTGGGTCGGTGACTTCTGGGGCTCCACGCCTCACACCTCTCCATATCTATAAGGGAGGTGTCTTGTATATCAAAGGTGTAAAGAGGAGAGTCTTACAATTGTGTAGCTTGCGGTGACACAGTGTTCAAAGTTGCATTCTTCTTTGTCCAAAAAATATACTTAATAAAGAAAGTAGAAGTGTGTGGTGACTCACAGAACCCTGAAGTAATGTTCTCCGTGGTCCTTCCCTCTTCAAGAGTCAAGAAAAATATTCTCAAAGGTAGCAGTTTTGGCCAGGCACGGTGGCTCATGCCTAAAATCCCAGCACTTTGGGAGGCCAAGGTGGAGGGAACACCTGAGATCAGGAGTTCAAGACCAGCCTGGTCAACATGGTGAAACCCTGTCTCTACAAAAATACAACAATTAGCCAGGCATGATGGCAGGTGCCTATAATCCCAGCTACTCAGCAGAGGCGGGAGAATTGCTTAAACCTGGGAGGTAGAGGCTGCAGTAAGCCAAGATCATGCCATTGCACTACAGCCTGGGCAACGGAGCAAGACTCCACCTCAAAAAAAAAAAAAAAAAAAAAAAGGTGGCAGTTTCCACTTATCATGTACAGCCATCCTCTGTCCCTGTCAACCTGAGTATACATGCTGGCTTAGGTAGGCACGTGGGAAGTCAGTTTCCCTCACTCTAACTGTGCTGCCTCATTGGCCTGCATGCAGACAAGGGACGGGCTCAGAGGCTGCCATCAGGTTATGGAGCGGAGCCACGTGGCAGGCTAGTGTCAGTGCTTGGGTTTAGAGCTGCACCTGATCACAGCTTATAATCCTGCCAGTGGCAGGACAAGGGAACAAGGTCAGTGAGAATCCTGCTCCCAGAGAACACAGGAGAGACCTCAGTGACCTCCCAGTTCAGGGCTCTGGGACCTGAAACACCTGTTTCATAAAAGGCAGATTCCTGCCTTTTAATGTTGATTCAAGAGATCTGGGACAGAGCCTGAGAATCCTCCTGAAATTCAGAAAATGATGCAAATAATAAACCCAATCATTCTAAAACACCAGCAGCACAGCCCTCATGGCCCCCACCGTGAGCTCTGCTCTGCTCTAACTTGTTAAACCCTCACAACACCTGGAGGTGGGCACAGTCATGTAGTAGCACCATTATTACTATTTTAACAACCACTCCCCTCCCCTGTGCTGCAGGAGGCCATCCAGAGTCATGTGCAGAAATGCTAATCTCGTCCTCCCTCGCCTTCTAATGAGGACAGTGATGGGTTTGCTCAAGGTCAGGCTGAGTGGCAGAGGGGCTCTTGGGGCCTCTCGATTCCAATTTCTCTGCTCATTCAGCTTCCCAGAGACCCGCCTTCATCTGCCTTGCTTCGCCCTGCAGCCTCTAGGCCCAGCTCTGACTGAGGGATGTCAGGTGTGGCTGGAAGGGAAACCAGGGACTGGGGTGGGGGTGGGAGAGAGGTATTTTGCAGTGAGACTGAAACCACAAAACTAAACGATCTCTTGTCGTGACGATGCCGACCAACGTGGGCCACACAAAGGTTGTGCCCACTCTCCCTGCCGCAGGGGAGCCTGTCACCACCACCCAAAAGCATTCTGTTTGCTTCTGATGCCTCCTGCTGCCTTGCAGAGCCCCATAGGCAGCTGAGGGTGGGAGCTGGTCTCCTTTTTGCTGCCCTGTCTCTGGAGGCAAGCAGCGCCCACCTGCCCTCTTGGCATCTTCCCTGGCTCTTGCTGTGGGGTGGGGTTGCTGTTTTCCACCCAGCACAATGCTCTGAGCCTCAGATCCCTCACCCAGAGGACCAGGGCATGGATAGGGCCCTAGGGCTGGCTGATGCCACACAGTGGATGCCAGGACCACAGAGCTACCCTGTTCCCCATCCTTAGCCCCATACACTGTGAGGGAAGGGCTGCATGAACTTCCTCAAGGACATCTCAAAAGCTGGGGTGGCCCCATTGTTTTCTTGGATGGCCTGTCTCCCTGTATATAAGCCTGCCCTGCTGGACAGATGCAGAAAATGCAATTGAACAGATTCACTCTAGGAGGCCCGGGCCCCTCCTGGGCCCTCCCAAGGGGAGCCCCTTTACCCTCTCCCATGGCAGGAGCCAGGGCAATCTGAGGGATGAGCAGGGAGGCTCACAGCCTCCCCTGGCTCTAGTCCATTTGCTCTGAAGCTGGGCAGTGGGGCCAGTGGTCAAGGAGGCACCTGGGGCAAATCACAGCCCCCTTCCCACCCACGAGGTGCCCAAAAGAGTGACAGGGATAATTCCAGCACCTCTGCCACAGGGTTGTTGAGAGCCATACATAAGATAATACTTTAAAACTTGTAAGAGCAGGCTCAGCAAACATTCTGCTACCTGGGGCTCATGGCATCCTGTGGACCACCCCCAAACGCCCAACACACTGTTTCCCTAGAGCTGAGGTTGAGTCCACACTAGACCCCATCTAGGGCCAGGCTGTCTGGCTGCCAAGTCTCTCCCACATCTCCCCCTGGACTCTCAGGCAACAAACACTGACTGGCCTGCCTGGGCGCTCAATCCACCAGCCCCTTGTCGCCTGAGGACCCTCCCATTAGCCACAGACAGGGTCCTAGGAGAATGTCACCGCCAGTGACCCATGGTGTGGACAACACAGTTTTATGACAAGAACTTCCCCAGTTTTGTCACCCTCTGCAGGGACAGGGCAGCCTGGGGCGTGTGTGTGACTGGGGAAACCGGCACATCTGCCTAGAGTGCCAATGTGACTCATAAAACATTTGTTTTATGTTAAAAAAAAAAAAAATGTAGGCAGCAAAAGCAAAATAGAAATGCTATACAAGTTTTTACTATAAAAGTAAAATAGATTTTGATCACAACTGGACAAGCTGGTGGTGTTCCCGCAGTCCGGCGGGGTGTCACTCCCTTCTCTCCTTGGAGACTTCACTGGAGCCGAGCCAGGAACCAGCCCTTCAGGAGGCTTAGGGGTTCACTAACAAACAGCCCCCTCCCTCTAGTTCCTATCCCCCAAAACCCACACACCAAGGGATTCCAAACTCCAGGTAAACAGAAACACTGCAGTCAAGTATCACTCTTAAGAAATGAAACCGGGGCCTCCAACTAGACCTTAAAGCAGAGGGCACCAGGCCACATCCTGCAGCCTCCTGGAGCTGGGTGCAGGTGGCCAGTGGCACACAGCTCAGATGCACTCAAAGCCTGGCGTGGCCTTGCTGGAAGAGACAGCTCTCCTCTGGACCTGAGAACCCGGGAGAGGCTACGCTCCCATCAATGTGACCTAGAGCCAGCAAGAATGACCTCTGGCCAGTTTTGTGAAGGGTAGGAGACCCCCAGGACAGGGACACCTGGTCCACAAGGAAAGTTTCCTGGCTGGGCACCACCCCATATCCATGTACTAACCTCAGGCAGGCCCAGGTATTGCACCCAGTACAAATTGAAGGTGGCAAATTCAAGGTAGCCACAAACTTCTGGCACTCCAGCCATCAAGAGATGTCCTCTATGTCCCCTCCTCTTGAATCCTGATGGGCCTCAGCCTTGCTTTGACAAAAAGAAGACAGAACAAATGATGCTGCACCAGTTCTGGGCCTATCCCTCAGAGGGCCTAGAAGCTTCCATGTGCTCCTTCTTGGGACCCAGGGAGTACAATCCCAGGAAGTCCAACCTCAATGATGTGACAGTTTGAGGCCAGCAGAGAAGCCCTGAAGGACGAGAGACCAGCTTCAGATGTTGCAGCCTCAGCTGAGCTCCTGGCTGCCATGCAGGTTGTGTGAACAACCCCTGATGACAACCTTCCAAATTCCTGACACACGTTTTGTGAACAATGATAATGATTAGCGTTGTTTGCATTAAGTTTTGGAGTGGTTTGTAACACACAGGTGGATTACTGAAACACCAGGCCATATGTAACAAACAGGAGGCAGAACAAGCCTGTGGGAGAAGTGAGTCTCAGAATGAGTAGGCAGGATGCAGGCACCCAAAGGAAGAGTGCCCTCACTCCCAGGTCACTATGAGTGTTGGTCTCCAAACGATGCCTGGAGCTGGGGTCAGGGGATAAGTCTCAGCGTGCTATGGTGGTCTCATCTGTGACCACAGGTTAAGTGGAGACTGCTGATCCTGGCTCCCAGGGAGACAGAGCTGCTGCTTTTCTTGACTTCCATCTTACCACCAGTGATTTTGACCTTGAACTGGAACTTCATCTTAGTAGCAGTAATGTAAGACCCACTGCATTCTTCCACATAGTTAACTGGATTCCTGTCGAGTCCCATCCCCAACCAGTAAGATTATGGCAAGGATTTGATCAATCAAATCCACAGTCCCCTGAGACAAATGGCATTAACACTCTCAGTTTTAAGTGCTCCACTGTGCAAGCTTCAGGGTGTTTAATTCTCCACTGGGCTGGGACCAGTGGCTGATGCTTCCGCATTATTACCTACTTCTCTCCTGGAAGCAGAGTGTCAGCAAGGTCTATGGGGTGTCATAGTCCTATTACCATATGTTTCTTAGCCCACAGTGAACAGGGTGCCTCCTCCACAGCAGAAACCACGGGAGACCTTCCCCAGACTACCGAACAAAGCCAGGTCCCCATGGGTTGCCCTGTCCAGGCAGGCACACAGAAAGGGATTTTTCCAATATGTAATATCTCACTCCAGGAATGCAAAACGTTTCCTCTCAAATGACATCCAGTAGAGTTTCGATAAGCAGTGCCTGCTTCGTACCACACTCTCCAACATGTAAATATCAATTTCGAATTCTGAAAAGGGTATAATAAGGTCTTTACTAGTCTGACTCTAGGAAATTAATCCCACACAGTAAATAACAGATTTTCCAGCACTTGGGTGATTTAAACAGTGGGCCAGGGGTCCCTCCTGAGCAGGCCTGACCTCTCCCTTGATTCTGACCACAACTTTGACCTCATTCAAACCAAAACTCCACCTGTCACAGTCAGCAGGCTTGGTGACCCCTACATGGGTCCCTCTCCCCACTATTTCCCAGGAGCCAAGGAGAAATCCTGCACCCTGAGACAGGAAGACGGTTTTGATTGGAAATTACAAAGGGAGAGGAAAGCATCATATCTAGAAAAATTTCAGAGTCATCCACAGATGGCATGTGGGAGCCAGGTGTGGGCTGGGTGGTGACCAGGTGTCTATGGTAAGGAACAGCCCTAAAGATTTGGCCTTACCCATGAGGGTGATTTTGGCTGCAAATCAGAATGCCTGGGTTATAGCCCTGACTTTCCCTGGCATAACTGTGGGCAAACTAAATGGTTTAGGCTGATGATTTTTAAACTTCATCCCACACCAGAACCACCTAGAAGGCTTGTCACGACACAGATTAATGCCCTTCCCTTCTTCCTACCCCTGGAATTTAGTCCACTTCAATGTTCTGTTCAACCTATACCCCAACTGTTTAACATTTGAATGTGTCACAAAAAGTTAAAATTTAGAAAATTTTATTTCTTTATTTATAATACTTTAAGTTCTGGGGTACATGCGCAGATTATGCAGGTTTGTTACATAGGTATATACATGCCATGGTGGTGGTTTGCTGCATCCATCACTCCATCATCTACATCAGGTATTTCTCCTAATGCTATCCTTCACCAATCCCCTCAACCCCTGTTATTCCTCCCCTAGCCTCTCAACCCCCAGACCCCGGTGTGTGATGCTCCCCTCCCTGTGTCATGTGTTCTCATTGTTCAACACCAACTTATGAGTGAGAGCATGCGGTGTTTGGTTTTCTGTTCTTGTGTCAATTTGCTGAGAATGATGGTTTCCAGTTTCATCCATGTCCCCGCAAAGGAAGTGAACTCATCCTTTTTTATGGCTGCATAGTATTCCATGGTGTATATGTGCCACATTTTCTTTATCTAGTCTATCATTGATGGGCATTTGGGTTGGTTCCAAATCTTTGCTATTGTGAACAATGCCACAATAATCATACGTGTGCATGTGTCTTTATAATAAAATAATTTATAATCCTTTGGGTATATATCCAGTAATGATATTGCTAGGTCAAATGGTATTTCTATTTCTAGGTCCTTGAGGAATCACTACACTGTCTTCCACAATGGTTGAATTAATTTACACTCCCACCAACAGTGTAAAAGCGTTCCTTTTTCTTCACATCCTCTCCAGCATCTGTTGTTTCCTAATTTTTTAATGGTTGCCATTATAACTATGAGAGGTGGTATCTTAATGTAGTTTTGATTTGCATTTCTCTAATGATCGGTAATAATAATCTTTTTTTCATGTTTGTTGGATGCATAAACATCTTCTTTTAAAAAGTGTCTGTGCATATCCTTCGCCCACTTTTTGATGGCATTGTTTTTTTCTTGTAAATTTGTTTAAGTTCTCTGTAGATTCTGGATATCAGCCCTTTGTCAGATGGGTAGATTGCAAAAATTTTTTCCCATTCTGTTGGTTGCCTGTTCACTCTTTTGACAATTTATTTGGCTGTGCAGAAGCTCTTAAGTTTAATTAGATCCATTTGTCTATTTTGGCTTTTGTTGCCATTGCTTTTGGTGTTTTAGTCATGAAGTCCTTGCCCATGCCTATGTCCTGAATGGTATTGCCTAGATTTTCTTCTAGAGTTTTTATGGCGTTAGGCCTCATGTTTAAATCTTTAATCCATTTAGAGTTAATTTTTGTATAAGGTGTAAGGAAGGGATCCAGTTTCAGCTTTCTGCATATGGGTAGCCAGTTTTCCCAACACCCTTTATTAAATAGGGAATCCTTTCCTTATTGCTTGTTTCTGTTAGGTTTGTCAAAGATCAGATGGTTGTAGATGTGTGGCATTCTTTCTGAGTCCTCTGTTCTGTTCCATTGGCCTGTATCTCTGTTTTGGTACCAGTACCAAGCTGTTTTGATTATAATAGCCTTGTAATATAGTTTGAAGTCAAGTAGCATGATGCTTCCAGCTTTGTTTTATTTTGGGCAATATGGCCATTTTCACAATATTGATTCTACCTAACCATGAGCATGGAATGTTTTCCATCTGTTTGTGTCCTCTCTTATTTCCTTGAGCAGTGGTTTGTAGTTCTCCTTGAAGAGGCCCTTCACATCCCTTGTTAGTTGTATACCTAGGTATTTTATTCTCTTTGTAGCAATTGTCAATGGGAATTCACTCATGATTTGGCTATTATTGGTGTATAGGAATGCTTGTGATTTCTGCACATTGATTTTGTATCCTGAGACTTTGCTGAAGTTGCTTATCAGCTTAAGGAGATTTTGGGCTGAGATGATGGGGTTTTCTAAATATACAATCATGTCATCTGCAACGGAGGCAATTTGACATCTTTTCTTCCTATTTGAATACCCTTTATTTATTTCTCTTGCCTGATGGCCCTAGCCAGAACTTCCAATACTATGTTGAATGGGAGTGGTGAGAGAGGGTATCCTTGTCTTGTGCAAGTTTTCAAAGAGAATGCTTCCAGTTTTTGCCCATTCACTATTATATTGGCTGTGGGTTTGCCATACATAGCTCTTATTATTTTGAGATACAATCCATCAATACCTAGTTTATTGAGAGTTTTTAGCATAAGGGATGTTGAATTTTGTCGAAGGTCTTCTCTGCATCTATTGAGATAATCCTATCTTTGGTTTTTGTCTTTGGTTCTGTTTATGTGATGGATTACATTTATAGATTTGTGGCTGTTGAACCAGGCCTTAAAAAACAATAATGAAGTCTAGGGCTTCCCTTGAAAAGCAAGTAGATGGTGCTACACAAAGCTTGCCCAGCAACAGCTGACTAGGGCAGTTCTGCCTAAAGAGACTTCTACAAAGATGGGATGCTCCGTGCTGACCAGCAGGTAGGCAGTGGCTGGTGTGGCCGCTGGACCTTGAACCACCCCAGGTGGGACTCTGGGAAATGCCTGTAGGGCAGACTCAGCCCTAAATACCCAGAAAACAAAGGGAACAGCCCTCATTTTCCCCCAGGCACAGGAAAACTAGTCCTTCACCCTCCCCACACCCCCATGGGTTTAAACAGGCTGTGAAGGAATCACTCACATTTTCTAAAAGGCTCTGTGAAACCCACAGATTTAGTACATCTGTTACAAGCCACCTGCCTGAAGGTGGCCCTGAGAGATCCCACCCAGACTTTTGATGAGAAGGTTAGGTCCATCTGACAACTGATGGGATCTGGATAGGGGCTGGCAGTGACTAGGTTCACACAGGAAAGGGCACCAGCTGCCCTTCCTCTAGAGGAGGGGTCTTCTGTGGCCAGGAGGATGGCAAGGGGCAGTGGCAGCTCTGCAAGGTGGCTGAGGGCCAGGAGAGCACAGTGGCTCAGGGTGTGGGCTCTGGAGACAGACACCATGGGTTTGAATGACTCGCTAGCTATTTTGCCCCTTTGTGGCCAGTGAATAAGGGGACGGTCATCCAGGCAAGCACAGGGCTTGCAGGGACTCCAGTATGACATAGATTCACTCAGAGCCTGGCCCGGCCTCGCTGGAAGAGACACGAGCCACAGCCCTGCTGAGTGCTGGTGTGTGCCCCTGGAAGCAGGAGAGAATACATCCCGCCAGCAAGCTGACCCAATATGCATTCACCACTGTGGCCAATGACCCTCCAAAGAGAAGGTTAAATGAAAGGTGAAGCTACATACTCAGCTAGGCCTTTGGGGTGACAGAATACAGACATGCAGTTTCCTGGAACCTTTCATCACACAGTCTGGAAGTGTGTGCGGCTCCAATACATGACTAAACAATGCCAACAACGACTGCATTGATACGGGTTTACAATACACACAGCCTTCCCCAGCGATGAGACTTGACATGCTGAGTCTTCACAATGCTGGTGGACCCCAGGGTTGAGAGTGAGGGCACAAGCAGGGAAGAAGCTCACCATCTCCTAGTTGTGTGACCTTGGTCATGTGGCTCACCCTCCTTGTACTTCAGTGGCTTCGGCTACAAAGTGGGCAAACAGTACCTACTCCCAGAATTGTTGTGATGATAAAAGTAAATAATATAGGTAAGGTGCTTGGAATAGAACCTGGACCATGCCAAGCATCCAGGAAATGTTAGCTGCCACTGTCCCAACACCAGCCCCATGACCGTGAGGGGGCATTTTCCAGGGGGAGCATTTTGGAAAATACTTCAGCTTTGCCTGTATACTAGCAGTGTAAGAAACTCCAGGCTGGAAGCAGTGGCTCACCTTCAATCCCAACACATTGGGAGGCCGAGGTGGGAGGATCGCTTGAGCCCAGGAATTCGTGACCAACCTGGACAACATGGTGAAACCTCATCTCTGCTAAAAATACAAAACATTTAGCCAGGCATTGTGGCACATGGCTGTAGTACCAGCTACTCAGGAGGCTGAGGTGAAAGAATCATCTGAGCCTGGGAAGTTGAGGCTGCAGTGAGCTGGAGTCGCACCACTGCACTCCACCCTAGCAACAGAGTGAGGCCCTGTTTTGAAAAAAAGAAAGAAAGAAAAAAGAAAAATTCTAGAGGAACAATGGTGAGAAAAATGAATAGGGTGTGTGTACTAGGAGAAGAGAATGGAAAACAAAGACCAGGCGAGCTGGTTGTGATCTGAAAACCAATAGCTAGTGAGATTCCTTCCAGGATTCACATGGATCAATATAGAAGAGCATTCTCGTTAAAGGAATCAATTGCTCACATGCACTGTTGATGGTGGGCTTCTTTTCCTAGGAAGGAAAGGTGTGTCAGCCAATCCTCAGCCAGAAACCAAAGCACCCAGCTCCAGAGAAAAGGTTCTGGTGCGACAAATGACAATCTCTGCAGGAATCAGGAAAAACGATAACACCAGACAGAGCAGCCACAAAAAAATCAAACTTCTAAAATAAGTTTCATTTGGAAACTCTCTTATAGAGTGGCTCTCACTTTATACTTGAAATGTTTCCAAAGCTTAACTACCTTTTCTCCATTGACTACATGAAATTCGTTACACAAAAATGCAGTCTGCAAAAAAAATACAAGTGTGAATAATCAGTTCCCCTGTGTTTCTATCAAGAATAGAAATTTTTTAGTTGTTTTTCATGTCGACTTTTTGATACACACCAAAAGGTATTTAACATTGATCTTCTAATTTCTAAAATGCAAAGACTCGTTTGACACCTGGAATTCAAAAGAAGTTCGTATTGGCTCTCCAGTTCCCATCCAGACCTTCTCACCTTCCTGAGCTCTGTCCAAATAGGACTTTGTTCCCTTTCAGACTGATTGATTCATCATGCATGAGAAATAAATGGCCTTTATCCAAGACACCATTCAGCAGCCTATAGATGCTGGTGATCAGGGGCCACGTCTTATTAATCACTGACTTTCAGTCTGGAAGAGAACAAGTTCTCTGGAAGCGCCAAAGAGTGGACAGAAGGATGGATAGACACAGAAAGCTGCAGAAGAAACTATGCCCCAGTCAGTGCCTGCCTCAGCCTCCTGGCTCCAGCATACCCATTACCACACCCCCAGGCCTCTTCATCCAGAAATCAATCAGGCACTAGTCCTCACCTGCTAACATACTGACATCTGCTAGAGACAGAAGCCCAGCTCCATGCCCGCCCAAGCTTCACTCCTGTCCACTCCCTTCCTCACCTCCCTCATCCCCCAATCCCCACAGCACCTTATTCTCCAGTCACACCTAACTTCCCAGCACGCAGGGCACTCACTGCTGGGCCCTTGTACAGGAATGCTGTCCCTTCCCTCCTCCACTCAGCTAAGCACAGTCTATCCCTCAAGGCCTGACCAACGTCTGCAGGGTCTTCCTGCCCTGATGCATCAGGCAGCCCGAGGGGGAAGCCCTGTGGCCCATTACACCCTGGCCAGACTCTGGGGCAGCCCTTTCTGCACTTCATCTTTGTGTATCTTTCTCCCGGACCAGACCAGACAGGAGGCCCTAAAGGAAAGGAGTCTCATTTCTAGCACAGTGTGTTACCGAGCATCCAGCCTGTGCTTGGGGCATCGTTTAGGCTCAGTGAGCCAGTGGGTGAGTGAGCACGGAGGTGGGGAAGTGGGTAAGCTACCGAGTGACTGCATGAATGGGTGAGCGAGTGAACACAGAGACAGACAAATGGACCCGGGGGTGCCTCGAGTTTCTGCCTCCACCCAAAGATTTTCACCACTGCTTGAGTCACCCAAAGCAATGCTACGACTCTGCCCCTGGGTCCCTCCACTGGCATCTGCCCTGTATTTCCCATCTTCCAAAGCAGCTCTTTGTCTTCGCCAAGACCTCTGGATCCTTCCTCATCTCTGATCTTCCTGATTCAATCTTACCCCTGGCTTCACTTTGCCTTGCTTGGTCCACCTCCACCTTGGGCATGTGGCTCTAACTACTCTTTATGCCTTCGTGCCAAATGACTCACTTAACTGAGTCTGAGCTAATCCTACTTCATCACCCTGAGAAGCCCTTCCAAACTCCGCCCCCTCCGTCAGGTTCCCCTCCCTGCTTTTGAGAGTAGGCGTCAGTCCACACACTCCTTTCCAATACCACTGTCCAGGCTCATCTCCCGCCCTCTGCCCCTCCTCTCCTGCCTCCAGCTGCGGGACTTCCGAAGCAGTGCTTCTCCCACCGCAGGCCTGGCTTGCCCCACGGCCCCTCCCTGACACTGCTACCCACGTCCCACTGGCCACAAATTAGGTACACAGCATGTCACAGGCCAGGATGCTCCAGCGGTGGGCAAGCTGCCTGAACTCCCTGGCTTCCAAATCACTTTCCTTTTGTGTTTTCTTCTTTTTTAAAATAGTATTTACCACTTGGGGAAGGTAATAAAAGTGTATTTCATTTTGTCATTGAAACAGAGCTTCACTGAGATACACTGAGAAATGCAATCTATTTTCTGTCTATCAGGAAGGGTAAATAAAGCTAAATAAACCTACCATGGAATAGGGGTCAGCAGTTAAAAATAAGGCAAATCTTTATTTAGTTTTGAGGGAAAAAAAAAAAAAACAAGTTGTAGGACAATGTATGGATTATGCTATCATTTACATGCAAAAATAAACATGCAAATAAAACTACATATTTGTCTCTTTGTACACACCGACATAAATGCACATAAAACACCTGGAAATGCACACATTAAATCCATGGCAGTGCTGGCCTCTGCAAGGGGCGGAGTGGAGGAGGCAACATGGACTCTGAGGTTTATAATAAGAATATGCTCCTTGTAAAATTAAAAATAAAATTTAAAAATAGATAAAATTACCTTGAAATATCACAAATGCTCCTTCCCTCAATACCTCTTAGGTTGGCTGCTTCTCATTGGCTTGAAACAAAAGATGACTCATCACTCCTTCGAAACATCCTATTCTTCACAGAATTGAGACCCATGCATAGTTTCAGAATGTGAAATTAGGCCATAGTTCAAAGATTGAGAAATGCAAAGTTAAGGCAAAGTAAAAACGAAAGGGTTTGAGAGGCAGATATGAGGAGGCAGCTCTCAGGGCTGGCTCCAGCCCAACCCCACCTTACACACCTGCCGTGTGCTCCACTACAATCCAAGGCAGCCAGATGACAGGGACCCCAGGCAAAGAGGTCCATCTCTTCCTTCAACCTTTGAAGCTGAAAATATGCAGTTGCATTTTTTGTAACAGGCAAGCATAGGCTTTTGGATATCGATACATACATTTCCAGTTGGCATTCATTTTCACAGCAACTAGAAATTCTCCTGAAGGCCCTGATGTTTTTAAGTCCTCTCAAAAGCATGGAAAAACAGAAATCATCCACCATACAGAAATACATAAGAAATAAAACTCAGCAAAGTTAGAAAGCAACAGCCTGCCTGTCACTTCTCATGTCCCAACTGCCCTGGGTTCCCACCTGCACATCAACCCACTTGCTAGAAAACCTGGGGCAACAGGTGTCTGATCATAGTGAGTCTGGCTGGCCAGGACATTCCAGGGAGACACCAGCCTGACATCCTGCATATGAGGCTGCTCAGGATGAAAACAGCAGCCCACCCAACCCCAGAGTTCCAATCAGGTGAGCTGACTTGTTTGCAAGGCACAGGGCCAAGAAGTAGACTGTATTACAGTGGTGAAAGCCTGGCTAATTTGACAGCATAGGCAGGCAAGGCTGAATCTTGGAGGCAAATGTGAGCAAAGCTCTCTCTTCTTGGGAGAGACTGTCATGGCTAAAGTGAGGGAACATTTGGTCTCCCTGGAAAGGCTATCCCCATGCAGGAATATAAGAGATAAGATATAGCATATAAGAAAGCTTATATACCCTTAGCCCAGAGGCACTTCTGAAAATCCCATAATTCAGCAAGTCTCAAAGATAATTTGACCTCCCAAGGACATGCCTACCAGGGTGGATCACTGGATGGTTGAGTTTCTGGATATAGAGGAACAAATGGCTTCAGGTCCCTATGAGCTTGGTGAAGCCTGAGTCTGCACTTGGTGGATGGAGAGCCCTGGTGTTCAGTTTTAGGGACTCCTCCCCTTCAAGGACCATGAAAACCTTTACTGAGTGTCTCCTATCAGGCCTGTTCCACATGCCCTGTGGAAAGTCGTTCAGCACAAAATGTTCCCCTTCCCATCTCCCACCATGGGAGATGCTCTGGGAAAGTACAGATTTGACCAAAGTCACCAAAGCAGTGAGTGACAGGCATTAGAAAGGGCACTTGGGTCTTTGGCTCTCATGGCACCTGCTGAAACATGGATCATTTTCAATGTGAAGTCAACAGGGTATATTCAGGGGCTCTGCTAAGGATAGTGTCACTTCGGTGCCCCAGTGAAGGGATCTAAACGGCTTTGATGTGTCCTCCCTAGTGGAGAAGAAGCAGAAGAGGGAGGAAAAACAGAAATTGGAGAAGCTCTAACCTAGGTGCACCCCCAAGGAAATACACCCACAAGTCACATGAGTTGTGAAACTAGTAGTAATGCCTGTATTCGCTTCAATTTCTATGCAAGAGGCACAGCTGTCTGGTTCTTAAAGATTGCTCGTGACAGCGAAATTAAAGGCAAAACGAAGGACCCAAATAATATATGCACTCTCCCCCTATAGAGACAACCATACTCAAAGCACATGGGCTGGGAGTGAGAACTCTGGAGGCCATAAACCCCAGGTGCACAGCTGTGGGCAGCCTGGCCCTAATAAATGGAATGAGTCCCACCCATCTCAGAATTGGGGAACTTAGGCTTTAGCCCTGCTCTGTTACCAAGCAGCTGGGGGGCTCAGGGAAAATCACATAATCTTCAGGACTTCTGTTTCTTCCTTTTTTTTTTTTAACTTTTCTTCCTGAACACAAAAGCTATGCACATTCATTGTAGAAAAGGAGGAAACCCCAGAATGAAATAAAGAAAAAATAATCACAGATAATTTCATCACCAAAAAACAATCACTGCTAATATTTTGGCAAATTTTGTTCCAGTCTTCCTCTATGCATATCACTTTTATTTTTTGGAAAACAGAGCATATTGCACATGCAATCTCATGTGGAGCTTTTAAAAATTAACTCAACATTATATCATGAGCATCTCTCCATGTTATTAAAAAGTCTACATGAGCAATACTTTTATGGTTATGTAATATTCCATCAGAAGAACACATCATCATGTAGTTAAGCCTCTCCCATTGTTGTATTGTTTCCAGTTCTGTGTATTATGAATAACAGAGAGAAACATCTTTGTTGCATGAAACATTTTCTACATTTTGGATTATCTTATCGGAATTGATTCTAAAGGTCCTTTTTATATATTTACATTTCAGTTTCTCTGAGAGAATTAGAACAGATCAGCGATTTGCAAACTGAAACATCTACGGGGTTAATCAAGAAAATGAGTAGGCAGTCAAGGTGTAAGTAAAATTAAAAACCTAGTGAATGTGGGTGCATTGAAGGTGGTAGCTGCTGCAGGGCCCCAGCTGGTGGCTCCCTGTGGGATAAGGGCCCCGGGTGCCACAGGACTGCCCAGTTTTCCAAACAAGCCAGAAATCCAGGATTTCTACTAATGGGTAAATATTGGCAACAGAGGTCCACTTACCCTTCCAGGCTGGCCACAGTCCCTTCAGAGAGCAACTCTTCTGGGAGCCTTTGGGGTTTCACTCGGCCATGATGAGGGTCCCCATTGGGGTGCTGAGGGGGCTATAATGAGTGTCCAAGGAGTGATTGGCCAGGGGCACACACAGGATTTAGCCATTTGCACCAATTTTAAAACTCTGTTATTCCTTCTTTTTGTATCCCTCTGGGCTTCTGCCCAACACATGCAAGTGACCTTCGACCAGCCTCTGTGTCTCAGCCAAAGCCCAGAAGGCAGCTAATCACAGATGCCCATTTCATAAGCAGCACCAAAGAATCCCTTTTTGCTCTCTCTCTCTCTCTCTTTTGTTTCTTTTTAACTTTTTTAAATTACTGTTTTAGAGACAAGGTCTCGCTATGTTGCCCAGGCTGGTTTCAAACTCCTGTCCCTAAGCGATCCTACTGCCTCAGCTTCCAACCCCTACTCTGCTTCCGGTCACTGGGATTATAGGTGTGAGCCATTGCACTCAGCTCCATGCTCTCCCTTTTGATAACTCTGGTTCTGTAATCTCTAGAAATCAGGTGAAATCCTAATCAAATTAAACCCTAGTGTTCTGGTGTGCCAAGCTTCCAGGGAAGCACCAGCTTTTCCAACAGCGCACATGGCTGAGACCTTCAGGTGGGCTTGGCTATGGCGACAGGGAAGGATGAAGTGGCCCAGTGAGCAGGTGCCTGCCAACACGTGAGTGTTCTCGGTTCGAAGGCTCCACCACTATTCTACACAAGCAGCATTGCAGCTCTGTCAACAATCACAGAAGTGCCTCCCGAACAGAGAGAGAAAAAAAGGTTCTGAGAGCGCAAATCCTCTTTCACAAAGCCCGTGGAGGTGCCTTTTATGCTTCCGCCATCTGTCATCACAAAATTCACAACAGCTCCCCCAGTCTCACGACACGACACGGACATTTCTGCGGGGGTCACCCGAAGCCGTTCAGACCCTCTGACAGCAAAACAATGCTGGGCAAGGTGCAGCCCGGTGAGAAAATCCTGCTAAAAAAACACGAGGGGTCAGCAGCTCAGAGAGCAAGATCCACTGAAAACCACTAATTGGAAATAATTCCAAGTTTTTCAGACATTACGCAGTGACAATAAGGTGCAAACACTGGATTAGTGACCTCCAAAAGACAGAGGGCTTTTGTTCCATCTTTGTAAAAGCAGAATTTAACCCCGTTGTTTTGAAATTCCCATCAACTACCCTGTGTGAATTTAAAGGTTGGCCATTTAATAACATAGCTGGGGTTAGATTTTGAGTTTCTCCGTTCCAGGTCAAGAAGCAGTACCTATGAGGGGAGGTGGAGGGAATGGGACAAATAAAGCCCTGCAAGCCATCAGGGAGCAGCATTCACTTAGGTCTTCCCAGAGGTCAGTCAACCAAATGGGCACCTTCAATTTCTGTCCCACCGGGAAAAGCCACATGCATTTCCAGTGGTTTGGGTTTTTAGTACTAGTCGTTTATAAATCAATCTTGTCAAGTGGTATTTGTCAAGATTTTGTTGTTTTGGTTTGTTTTTTCATTTTGTTTTTTGTTTGTTTTTTTTTTAATATGATTAGAATTTCCATTGAGCTTTATAACCAGGCAAAAAGAAAGTTAAAGGTTTCTGAAAATGCCTAATGAGTCTGGAAACTGGTTGGATTTGGGAGTCAGGATTTTGTAAAAACCAATACTTAAATGAAACTCCTTTTTTTTTTTTTTTGAGACAAGGTCTCACTCTGTTGCCCAGGCAGGAGTGCAGTGGCACCATCTTGGCTCTCTGCAACCTCTGCCTCCAGGGTTCAGGCAATTCTCGTGCCTCAGCCTCTCAAATAGCTGAGATTACAGACATATGCCTTGATACTCCTAGAAGCTCTCGTAGGATTTATTGTGGACTTCAGCTCAGTAGAGTAACATTCACTTCCTGCAGGACTCCAATCTGGGAGAACGGGGAACCAGTGGATAATAGGGGGCCATGTTAAACCACCAGCTCCCTCTGTGGTTCCCAGATGGAGGTAAGCCGGGCTGCCACTTCCTGAGTGCCCTTCTGTGCATGTGCTTGACTTGCCCCAGATCACCTAGACATGAACTCAAGTCTCTCCCTCTCTCTCTTTAAAGCTCCTGGTCTCTGCACTAAAGATCTGGATAGAGTTCTGGCCAGAAAGGAAGGCTCTTGGGTATCCCTGGCACTCCATCTTCTGCACCAAGATCAATCACAGTGAATTGAGTACACACGCTGATCTTTTCCCAAGGACCAGTGAGCAAGCTGGGGACAGCAAGCCATGTCTCAGTCCAGGCCAGGCTCAGAATGCCTGATGGTCAGAGGTCCAAATGACCAAGGTGATGCACAGACACCCCAGTCGCTTACTGTAGCTGAGGTAGGACCTTTCCCTGGGTCTCTACACAGGATTAGAAAATGGCTATTCAAGGCTGGGCTTGGTGGCTCATGCCTATAATCCCAGCACTTTGGAAGTCTGAGGCGAGTGGATAATTTGAGGTCAGGAGTTTGGGACTAGCCTGGTCAACATGGTGAAACCTCGTCTCTACTAAAAATACAAAAATTAGCCAGGTGTGGTGGCAGGTGCCTGTAGTCCCAGCTACTTGGGAGGCTGAAGCAAAAGAATTGCTTGATCCTGGGAGGCAGAGGTTGCAGTTAGGCTGGACAATAGAGCAAAACTCCATCTCAAAAATAAAACAAGGCTATTCAGGTGACAACCCCACAGCTAGGAAGTAGGAAGGGAAAGACAGGGTTGGGAGCAGGTAGGTTATGAGAACAGGGCTGAGGTTACTGGGGCATCTTTGTGGTTGAAGAAGGGCAAGGAAATGCCTTCCCAAGGATTCTAGGATCCTTCCTTAGGATTCTTCTTCTCTCTTCGGTGAGTCTGAGGGATGCCTGGGGAGTCCTAGCATTGATCCCACAGGTCAGGAACTTCTGCCCTCAGAGGCAAAGTGAGCACCACACTCCTTAGCCCAGGGTCCTGCTGGGGTACCAAGCACCTGGTGAGTAAAGACCCTTCAGCAAATAAGACCTCGTGTCTACCATCCAACCCTCTTGTTTGCAGAGCATCCTAAAATACGATTTCACAAGTTGGAAATGGAATCAGGTTTCACCACTGGCAAAGCCCTTCACCATGCGGCCGGCCGCGGTCAACAGCAGCTGCATTTTCTCTGCCCTTCTCCCTAGGCGCCCAGTTGGTTTTCCTCCTTCTCCTTCCTCCAGGTGTGCTCTTGCCAGAGCTTGCCCCAGTAAGTCTCCCTTTCATAGTGTTCTGATGAATAGATTGTCTGTGTTTTCTTTTGCATTCTTTCTAATGGCCTGGAATATCCTCCAGCGACCCAGCTGTGCATGTCAAATAAAATGTACTGGGGTCACATGGATTCTCACATAGCACCGAAATGCACAGCACACGAAACAAAGCACACCTAGCCACCACTTACACACTCTAGAGAACTGAGCTCAGAAGCAGCATAACTGCCACAAAAGCCACCCAGGCTACACAAGTGTCCAGTCAAATGGCATCATTTCATATCATCACTCCATTCTCTTTCTCTTTTTCTTTGTTTTTGGATTTTTCAAATATGGTTATGCAAAAGGTTTCTGTTTTTAAACTCACTATGGAAATACTAACATTTTACAAAACCCAGGCAGATAAAATCAGCTCAGGTTGAACATATCCTAAACGCAGAGCTATAACTGATTCAACTTTGCAATTTGACCTTTAATTGTCATATAGAAATGAAGAAGCACATGTAGGTGAGTGGCAAATTTTATTGTGTTACATACAAAGGTACCACCTAGCACGAGGCATGCAAACTCTCTTCAAAGGATTAAATATTTTTAAACCGAAGGTAAATAAGAAGGCAGTCTTCCTGTTTCAGACATACAGAGGAAGAGGGGTCTTTTAAACCTGTAATAAAACAGGGGGCTTAAGAAACTCAGAAAAGGGTGCATGGAAATATACTTTGCCTGCCACAATGATATTTTAAAGAAATAACATTTGTATTTTGTTCCATAACTGAATGAAATCAGCTAACACCATAGGGAAAGTACATGTGTTTGCAACGCAGCCCAGAGTCAGCTTGTTACATCTGATTCTCTGTTCTGGTTACAAACATCTCTCTGTTCAGCCTGCTGGTGCATACACTCTCACAGCTGAGGACAGATGTAGCTAGCAACGCCTTGTGAAACAAATGTCAAGCAGCAGACCGCTACCACAGGCTCACACACCTGCAGGTGACATCACCAAGCTTTATCTTACCCCAGAAATCTATTAACATGCAGAAACAGGTGTCACCCAACCAAAACCCACTCTTAGAAAGCATTGGCCTCAGCAGCCTGAGAGGGGAAATGACAAACGAGATGCTGAACTTCCACTCAGCTCCACCTCTGTCTGGGGCAGGGGGAGGGGCAGGAAGGATCCCCTGTCCCCCACCCGAACTTCCCAGGACACCTGTTCTCTAACATCACAAGGACTCCAGATGCAGCCAGAACAAACAACAGCTTTGGAGAAAACTCCATTTCCTGGATATTGCCTTTTTCCTTTGTTTCAGGGAATTTTGTCTTTTGTAGCAAAAATTAGCTAATACCAGTGAGCTTTCACTAATTTCTCATCCCCGAAACAGATATCTTCTTTGGCTATAACTAGGCAGATAGCAGGTACTCAGTATATGTCCAGAGAGCCCTAAAAAATGATATATGTCTGGGATGCACTTTAAGGTACTCTAGCCAGCATCCAGGCACAGTGGCTTACATCTGTAAATCCAGCACTTTCAGAGGTCAAGGCAGGTGGATCACTTGAGCCCAGGAGTTCAAGACCAGCCTGGGCAACATGGCAAAATCCTGTCTCTACAAAAAATACAAAAATTAGCTGGGCTTGTTGGTACAGGCCTATGCTTCCGGCTGCTCAGAAGGCTGAGGTGAGAGGATGGCTTGAGCCTGGGAGGCAGACGTTGTAGTGAGCCAAGATCACGTCACTGCATTCCAGCCTGGGCAACAGAGCCAGACCCTGCCTCAATCAATCAATCAGTAAGAACCATGTCAAAAATAAATAAATAAAGTACTCTAGCCAGAAATTAAAAGGGAGGATGGTGGTGAACTAAAACTGTCAAAATATTGAGAATCATAGAAATTGAGGGACAAATAATAGGGAATTCACTATGCTTCTCTCCTTCGTGTTTAAAATTTTCCGTAATAAAAATATTTTTAAAATGTGTAGCAACATTTCCAGTTGTTGGCCCAACCCCTCCTTCCCCCATTCTTGATAATAAAGTCCTAAGTCTGCTCATGTAATCTACCTTCCACTATGGAGCCACTAACTAACCCAATCATAGTCACCCCAATGCTTCTTGCCAGTGATGGCCTTAAGAATGGACGGACGGGTTTATCTGGCCAATGGGAGTTGAAGGAAAGTCTCTTGAAGGGTTTCTGTAAAAAAAGTTTCCATACTGCTAGAAAATGATATATAGGAAAACATGGGTTGTCCTCTTCTAAATCTCACACATCCACATGTGAGAGCAATAACCTCAGCAGCCATATTGTGACCATGAGGGAGTCAGTCAAAGACAAAACTGACACGCTGAGTTGCACAGAAGAAAGATCAAAGCCACTCTGGTCCTTGAGGTGTCACTGAGCCCCTGAAATAATCACCCTGAAACTGCCCCATTTCGGAATCATTAAGAGAGGAAACAATCCACTTCCTGTTTAAAATAGTTAAGCCAGTGTCTCGGGTTACTGATAGCTAAAGGCATCCTACCTGATACAAAACAACTGTTTGGTAGATGAAGGAAAGAATGAATAAGACCCCAAAGCAGATAGTCTTAACAGCATCATCTGAGTCTTAGTAAAATCAATGTCCTTGGAATCCATACAAGAGTTGAGATTTACATTACATATTCTCTTAGCATACAGGGTCTTCTGTCTTTTACAGGAGGTCTCCCTTATATACAGGGGATACAATCCAAGACCCCAGTGAATGTTTAAAATCAGGGAGAGTACTGAACCCAACTACCAACCAAACACATTCCTGTCCATGTCTTCTACCCACAAATTTAATTTCCATCTTAATTAAGTACTTATCACCCCTGTGGCTGTCCCTTTTACATTTTGAGGTGTGACAGCAAAACTAGCACAAATTTCTTTTTCCTTCTTCACAATTTCATGGATAGAAGACTCCTTCTTTCTGTAGATCTTAGCAACCTCAGCATATGTTTTTTTTTCTTTTCTTACAAAGTCGAGAACTTCCACTTTTTTACCTAAAGGAACCACTTTATGGCTTCTCTTTGGCATGTCCCAATTGCCAGCATCACGACTCTTGTGTTTTGAGGACATTATAAAGACAAATAAAGATGACTTGAACACAAGCACTGTGACACCGTGACAATCCATCTGATCGCTGAGACAGTTACTAAGTGACTAATGGGTGGGTAATCTGGACAAGAGGAGGATTCCATTCAGGATGGGATGGAGGAAGATGGCTTCAGATTTTATCACATTACTCAGGATGGTACACAATTTAAAACCAATAAGTTGTTTCTGAAATTTTCCACTTAATATTTTCAGAACAAGGTTGACTGCAGATAACTGAAACCACAGAAAGTGAAGCATTGGATAAAGGATAAAGGGAAATTGCTGTATTTCACAGTATGTATCATATATTTTATGTCTTTGGCAAGCAATCAGGTACACTTTTGTATCTTCTCTTGTTGCTTTTTGATTTGTTTGGTGCATTTTCTCAAATGGTATCTCTTATTCAGAGCTCTGCCCAGGCCAACAGAGATTCCTAAGACGCTAGAAAGAGCATGGTCTTCATTAAGTGGCTAAGTGGCCTTGGACAACGCCTCAACCTCTCTGAGCATTAGTGCCCTTATCTCTAAAACAAAATTAGTAACACCCATTTTAGGGGCTATGACAGTTAAATGAGGAAGCATTTAAGCAGTATGTCATCTAAAGCATTGCACACTGATGTCTCCTCCACATCAAGACTAGTTTTAAGGTCAGGATCAACTGTTGGCAACTGGCAGAATCACCATTTTTTTCTTCTACCTTTGCTTTCTGGTATACAAAAGAGATGTATGTAACAAGTACAAAGGATGAAACAACAGAATTCTCCTCCATATGAGCAGTTTGTCTCCAACACCTAATGTTTCCTTTCTTCCTACCTACACTCATCACAGAAAACATGTGATTTAAAAGAAGATTCTTAAAGGTTTCCTTTCAAGCAAGACAAGTCCCTTGGGGTAGGTCATTTCTCTCAACTGGGAGAGTTTCTTAAAGCACAGGTAGGTAGCTTCCTCCCCAGGAACATTGGCTGGCCATTTAGGTGGGACAGGTTCCACAGAAGGTGGGGGTGAGGTGCCAGGCTGAGCAGAGCAGTAATCTCTGCTCCTTGACTCTATGCCAGAGGACAGGGGCCACTGTCCCCTTCTCGTTCTCAAGGGAGGAAATAGAAACTGGTCCCTCTGCCACCTTTCCCTGGGGTTGAACAAGAGCTTTCCAGATCTCTGCCAGGTGGTGGGTCTCAGTGGCCTCTGCCACATCATCCCCCCACCTGAAGCCTCCTTAATGCTCTCAGTCATTACTTGAACAAGAAAATTTTCCGTGAGCATGGCCTGCCATTCCAGACCTGACACTCTCCAAGCACCACTTCATCACCCTGCTGGTGGCCAGCAAACAAGCACCCTCCCTAGAGGTTGGGGCTGAATCAAGGCTCTGAGCCCTAGGGAACCATCACCGCACTCTGGGTGATGGTTCCACACAACAACACAAAGTGTTGGTTACACACTTTGGGGAACAAGTCTTCTGCTGAGAGTCAGAGGCCTGAGTTCAAATCCCCAAGTGCACCTGGTATGGAACCTCCACATCCTGCCTCCTTCATGGAGATGTGGTAGGTTCTGCCTGGACGATCACAAAGAGCTACAGGCAGAAGATGTCTGGAATTTGTACCAACAATGCTATCCTCTACCCACTGTGTGCCTGCCAATCTCTTCTTTCCCCTCTCTTCTTCCCCCTAGAAGTTGGCGCCAGCGCAGGCTGCAGAGCCTTAAGGGCAGAGCACACCCTCCCCATGCCTGCAAACCTAACAAGAAAGGGCCTCGGGCTGGCCCTAGTGGGTGAGAGTGAGTCCTACTATGCATTTGTGTTTCTGGATCTAGACAACGGTAAGTGGATTCTGGGGGATCTACCATTTGGAGGAACTACCCTTTTCTCTCACCCACTAGTATGACTAACTGAAAGCTGATTTAATTTCTATGTTTAAACAAGCAAACAAATAGAACAAAAATTCTCAGGGAATATTGAGAGCATTTTATCAACATAAAAACCAACACACATGTGAGCCTTTTAAGCACTGATTTGAGTCAGCCTCGGCCAACTGAGCTCATGATACCTGCCAGGCCCTGAAGATGGAAAGAGGAATAAATACTGTGCTTACCGTCAGGAGCTCTCAGTCAAAGCAGTTTCTACCCAGGCACTCTTCCCATTTTGGGCCAGATTATTCTTTGTTGTGAGTAGTTAACCCAGACATTTTAGGGTGGTTAACAGCATCCCTGGCCTCTCCACCATACCTGCCAGTCAGTAGTAACCTCCCCAAGTCTGGACGACCAAAAATGTCACCTAATGTCTCTGGAGAGCAAAAATCACCATGGTTTGGAACCATAGGTCTAGGAGGAGGATATTAAGTAAATAGCCACAAGATGGACCACCCTGCCTAAGGCCCGGCACTCAGGACCCAGCACATGCCGGCTCTAGAGGGCATACAGACAAAGCAGCTTGTTCTCTAGAAGAGAAACATTGTGGAGACCCACGGCTGCTGACATGTGAGTGTATACATGTGGCTCTTGTTCCACTCAAAGTACCCACATACGATCTTCACCCACCATGGGCTCTAACGACGGTGGAGATTGCCTTATACAACAGAGTACAGCACTTGGACAAGCAGTCACATCTGCCTCATGAAAGACCAGAGAATGGAAGTTTATAGATGGACTTCTCTGCATGGCACTTGAGGCTCTACCAACCTCAACAGGAAGCAGAACCTGAGTGATAAACCACCTCAGGAAAAAGAAAAAAAAGCTGCCTCAACACAACTCCATCTGCATTGGACACTGCGGACGGGGTGTCTGCTGCCCTCCAGGGGATGTCCCGGTGCCCCCACAGGCCCAACCTCCATGTGACATAGAGGGTATAGAATGCTCTTGATTTGTAAGTAGTTTGTGCCACATAAGAGGCCAAAATGTAATTCATACATCAAAAATTGCCTATAAATACAGTATCTTGGTGAGTGGGGGAGGCAAATCTAGAACTTTCTGTGGCTAATTTAACAGAGCCCCTGGATTACATCTTGCCAATTTAAGCCATTCATTCAAACTTAAGAAACGCCCTTCAGGAGGGAGTCTAGAGCCTGAAGCCAGGCTTGCAGGTCAGGCCACAGAATATCAGTCAGGGAGCCAGGGCCCCCTCACGCAGCCCAACCAGAGAGCTCCCTGGTTTCCCTCTCAACAGAAATACAAGTAAGACCTTGGTAGACCCCCCTCTACCAGCTCATAAAATGGGTGGGCACCAGCTGCAGGCTCACTGTCTCGCGATCCACTGGGCCAGGGCGACACAGCACCACTCAAGGGAATATGCAGAAGGCAGCAATGGACTCTAGCCCCACGGTAGTTTCACCCTGTGCCTCCCAATGCCTGGCAGGCCTGTCACAAACACCAGCCTGGACAGTCACCCATAGGGGTCTCCTGCTGATAGAGCTGTCCTCCCCTGGTCCTAGCAGAAGGGCAGCTCCCCTCAGCACTCCAGGAAATATGCTGGGGGCTTCCTCCAAGCTCATTCTCTCTCCATCCTGCTCTCTGCCCTGCACTCAGCAGCATTCAACCCAGTGGGAGTTGGAGTGACCCTGGCCATGTTCACCTCTGCTGCCGGGATAGAACGGTGAGGTCTGAAAACAAACCCCCATTTCCCAGGTCTCTGGGAGAGGCCCACAGGTCAGTGAGCTTTCCAGATGGTTGAGGTGAGCGATGCCTCTGGGGACGTGACCTTGGGCACCTGCACTTCATGGAGGGATGCTATCCCAGTACCCTTAAGGGCTCTGGGGACCACAGACCAGAGCACCGGCTCTGCTCTGAAGTCACCTTGCAGTGAAAATCGTCAAATCCGATTGCCTCAGGCTGCACCACCCTAGCAAGAGGGCCTCACTGAAGCACCACATGGTCCAGAGCGTCCAGAACTGATGGAAGACCTGACTGCATCTTTGTTGACATAGAAACCCTTAGAAAGAGGAATGGGCTGGGCCGGGTGCGATGGCTCATGCCTGTAACCCCAGCACTTTGGAAGGCCAAGGCGTGTGGAACATGAGGTCAGGAGTTTGAGACCATCCTTGCCAACAGGATGAAACCTCATCTCTACTTAAAAAAAAAAAATACAAAAATCAATAGGACGTGGTGGTGTGCACCTGTAATCCCAGCTACTCAGTAGGCTTAGGCAAGAGAATTGCTTGAACCCAGTAGGTGGAGTTTGTAGCGAGCCGAGATGGCTCCATTGCACTCCATCCTGGGCAAGAGAAAGACTCCATCTCAAAAAAAAAAGAAAGAAAGAAATAGGAACGAGCTAAACTGAGTGCAGTCACACAGTTCGCAACCTGCCTTCATTGAAAATGATAACGTGGCTCAATGCGAACTCAAAGGCCTCATCCTGGGCGTGTAAAACAAGATAATTCCACACGAAGAACCCCCTTATACCATAACCAGAAGCACTTGAAAAAACTGTCAACATGACCTCAGACAAGGTGTTCTCGCCACAAAAAGTGCCCGAGAGACTCCCCTACCTTAACTCTCTTTAATTCAAGTTACTGAGTATAATTTAATCACAATAAAATTCACCCATTTTAGGTGTCACCGTTCTATGAATTCTGGAAAACACATGTCATGTCACCACGATTAAAATTTAGAATCCGTCACCCCCCAAAAATCCTCATGTTGCTTTCTAGGTTGCCCTCCACCCACCCTGGCAAGCACAGGTCTGCTTTCTTCCCTATAGTTTGCACTTTTCCAGAATGTCACACAAATGAAATCACACAGTAAGGGCACTTTTGAATCCAGCTTTTTCCACTTAGCAGAATGGCTTTTTATTGCTGAGTAGTATCTCACTATGTGGAATTGACACAGTCTGTTTACCCACTTCCCACTGGAAGGACATTTGGAGTTGTCTTCAGTTTGAGGCTACTATGAATAGAGAAGCTATGAACATTTGCATACAAGTCTTGGTGTGCACAAATGTTTTCCTTTCTCTCATTTAAGTATCCGGGAGTGGAATCTTTGGGTCTATGGTAAAGTTATGTTTAACATCATAAGAAACTTCCAAAGTGTTTTTCCAAAGTGGCCGTACCATTTTGCCTCCCATCAGCAATGTATCAGAGTTGTAGTTCCTCCACATCCTCATCAGCACTTCATATTATCAGGGTGTTTTTGCATTTGTGTTTGTGTTGGGAGGTCTGGTGAGGGGCAATTTGATGGTATTGAGGTTTTAAGCCATTCTAATATATGTGTAATGGTATCTCATTCTAGTCTTAATTTGCATTTCCTTAATAACTAATGAAGTTGAGCATCTCTTCATGGTCTTATTTGCCATCTACATATCTTGTTTGGTGAAGAATCAGTTCCAGTATTTTATGCCCATTTATTAAACTGGGTTGTTTTATTTTCTTGTTAAGGGCTGTAGGAGTTCTACATGCTCTGGATACAACTCCTTTATCAATATGTGTTTTACCAATATTTTCTCCCGATTTGTGGCTTGTCTTAATTCTTTGCAGTGTTTTTCAAAAAGCAGATGTTTTTCATTTTGATAAAATCCATTTTTGCCAACTTTTTCCTTGATAGTTCATGCTTTCTGTGTCTGAAAAAAGTTTTCTCCAACCCAAGATCACAAAGATTTTCTCCTATGTTTGCTTCCAGAAAATTTACGGTTTTAGGTTTTACATTTAGGGACATGATCCACCTTTGTTCCTTGTACATGCTACATGGTATATGGTATGGGATTTTCTTGGTTTTTGAATTTTTATATGGATGTCCAATTGCTCCATTTATTTTAAAGATTATCCTTTCTCCACTGAATCATTTTGGCACCTTTGTGGAAAATCCACATGTGGGGTCTACTCCTGACCTCTTCCTAGGTCCCATTGGCCTATATGTCTGTCCTTTTGCCTACCTGTCCTATAGTCTCCCCTTGAGTACTGCAACTTTACAGCAAATCTGAAAATGAGGTACTGGAAGTCTTCCAACTCTGTTCTTTCTCAAAATTGCTTGACCGGTCTAGTTCTGTTTGCTGCTGTTGTGCTTCGTTTTGTTTTTTTCTCACTCTGCCACCCAATCTGGATTACAGTGGCACGATCTCAGCTCACTGCAACCTCCACCTTTCAGGTTCAAGCAATTCTCCTGCCTTAGCCTCCTGAGTAGCTGGGATTACAGGCACATGCCACCACACCCAGTTAATTTTTGTATTTTTAGTAGAGTCCAGGTTTACCGTATTGGCCAGCCTGGTCTCAAACTCCTGACCTCAGATGATCCACCTGCCTTGGCGTCCCAAAGTGCTGGGATTACAAGCGTGACCCATGGTGCTCAGCCTAGTTCTTTTGCCTTTACATAAAAATGTTTTAATTATCTTGCCAATTTCTACACAAAATCTTACTGGGATTTTAATTTGAGCTGTGTTGAATCTCCTAATCAATTTCATGTGGGTGTCTTAGTCTTTTCAAAGTAAGGGAAGGGTCATTTTTCAGGAGGCTATCATTCAATAAAGATGAACCAGTTCCTCCCAGACCTGTGGACATAGTATGGCTTTGTTAAATGGCCTTGGCTCGAAGGATGTTAGAGGGGCATGTGTGGAGGGAATAGGGAGGCTGCCTGCCTTTCCCACCTACTGCCTGAGGAGACAGGAAGGAGAAGACATAGAGCTGGGCTCTGACCTGAGAAGCAGCCCTGAGACCCAACAATAGAAAAGAGCATGGAGCACGGTTCCCTGATAGATCTACAAAGGAGATGATAAAAGGGGGCTGTTGGAGGGTGAGTTCACTGGTCTGAGAAGGGAAGTTAATCCTCCAGGGGAAACAGCAAAAGCAAGGGGTGGATGTGACAGGAAGCTCAGCATGAGGAGACAGGGGTTGGGAGTGAGGTCTGAATCCTGTGCTAAAGGTCAGGATTTTACTTCCTAAGCAGGGAAGCCCACTAAGAAAACCACTTCTTAGTAGAAGGAGAGTGTTCAGATCTGAGGATCCCTGGAGACCACCCTGTGGGTGTGGCAGCAGACATGCCATGAGCAGGTTTGACTGGGAAATGGCCATGTGGTCAGAGGAGAAGGCACGGAAAGGACAAGGCTACCAACCCAAAGGAGACAGAAGACTAAAGGGAATACGAGAGATACAGAAAGACACATCCATCTGCTACATTAACCCCTGGACCCTGAAGCGTATTTACCCTGCTCCTAGCAAATCCACAGTCCCATGAGACACTGACAACTACCCTCAGTGCTCAAGGGTCTCGCTAAGGAAAAGCATATGACTTGGGATCCTCATGAATACTCATAGGACATCCTTTAGGGGTAATATTTTGTGTTAAGGCCATCAAAAACACAACCATCCAAAAGAAGGCTTTGTTTTAAGATTATACCCTTGAGGTTGAATAATTTCTTGGCAACCCTGTGCATATCTGGTTGGAGCCTCACTGTGAAGTTTGAAAAAAAGACAGATGGAACAGTCAACCAGAGAGTCCCAGTGACAGAAACAACTATTCGCTGGAAGGGGAAAAAAGGGCAGAAAGGCATTTTTGTTTATTTTCACAAAATTTGGAGAACAACAGTCTCCCCAGCTGTCTCCACAAGATCAAACCAGCCCCAAATGGGAGTTGCTAGGTATTTATACGCCAACACTTGAAATCAAAATCCAATAGGCCTGATGGCCGTGGTTCTGGTCTTTTCCTCCCTTTTGTATTTCAAGATGGTAATTTCATTTGCTCATTGATGCTGCCTGTCCATTCAATAAGCATTTTGATTCATCTATGAACTTCCAGCTCCTCTTCTAATCTAAATCAGAACACAAAAGTATACAACCCCTTCACTTCTTGCTAGGCCATCTGGGTTCATTCTAAAGAAAAACACGAGCACAGTCTCAGAATGACTGCTTAATCACCCGGGGTCTGTACTTTGTTGTAAGGACAGGCCCCCAATAGTCTAGGTCAGGGACAGTCACACTGTGCAGTCCGATCGCACGCAGGTTCCCCAACTCTCTCTCCCCGTCCAGCCCTCGAGGGATGCCACAGCCTCTTACGGGGCTGGTGACTGTAACTCCCATATTAGGTTTGGGCACAGCCCTGAATGGGATACCAAATTTAGCCTTTCTTAGGTGAGAAACCAGTAGAAAGAAGTCAGTCGTGGGAAAGAACCACGTTTAGACTTTGCTTAAGAGTCACACTTCTGTGGACCTTCATTTAACTATCACAGAACCAAATGGAAAATTTGCTTCCTTCCTCGTTTATTAAAGAAACATAACTAACAAAAAACAAAGCAAAGTCATTCTCTTAGGAGTTAGTTCACTGCTCTCATCCTCCACTCTCATGAGCTCTTCTTAGAAATACAGGCATAAGTGGCATGAGCAAAAATTCCATGCTGCTAGTTCACATGTTCTCTCCGTTATCAGGCAAGTGAGAGCCAAAGGTGAGATGCTCACCTCTGAGCCGGTTTCCTCTTTCATCTCAGCCCAGGGGTACTCACCAGGAGGGAGCAGCCTGCTTCACTCTGCTGCACTGGGTCAGGCAGGAAGAACATCTAAACTCTCTTTCAATCTTGTAGAAAAAGAAAAAAACAAAACACCCACACAGTGGGGAAATTGTTCCCCACTGTGTGGGTGATGGGGCCCTGAGAGCTGTTATCTGCAAAGGGCACTTCTGGGGGTAACCCAGCTGTCACCACTGTGTGGATTCCACCCCAAAACCTCAAGCCAAACAGTGGGGAATGAACATCAAGAGACAATTTTCCACTCTGTGAAAATGGCTTGACTTTACAAAAATAAATTAAAACACCATGATAATAAATGAAACATGAGCAGAACCTGTTGTTAAACACACAGGCAGTCATGGCAGAGGCTCTCCTTGCTTGGTACATTTATACCATCAAAATATGATGATTTTTTCCCTACTTCCCGACCCTTCAGCTCCCTGCCCACATGCCCACATGAAGTCACACACACACACACACACACACCCCTCTATATCACAGACAGATCTGGAATAACTTTAATAACTCCTCAAGCAAGACTTAGCGGTGTCTGGGGGCAGCAGTGGAAGTGGTTGGGGTGAGCAAGTGTTAGACTGTGTGTGTGTGTGTGTGTGTGTGTGTGTGTGTGTGTGTGTGTGTGTGTACACTTAAATGCTCACATGCGGGGGATGGTCTCACCTTGAACACTCTTCATTTGAATAAAGGAGATTTAACAGCTGAAGCACTGCTGCATATGCACGCAAACAAAATCAGGCCTCCTTCGGTCCTCAAGTCTTCTGTTGCCATACAAGAGCCCCTCTAGCTCTGACACAATCCTGCCCCTCCGTGTCTGCAGCAGCCTGAGAGGTACTGCTGGCTGGCCAAGGTTATAGAATTGTAGTGACCTCTTTCCCTCCTCCCCACATTCATCTCCTTTAAGACCCCAAAATCCGTTCTTCTTCAAGAGTAAACCCATCTTTCCAATACTGTCGTTTTGGAACCACGTTTTCCTGTCCTGCTTTCCTTCATCCCCTTTCCCATCTTCTAAAGGAGTCTGCTGGGGTTTTCTCCACCATCTCTCTTGGTCCTGATACTTTAGTTAGAATTTTGGAAGCAGATCTGGTCATTAGAATATAAAGTCCCAAATCTTGATGCCAAGGGTATCCCTGCCCATACAAAGAAGACCTAGAAAGACCTCAACTCTGGCATCTGAGTTCTGGGTCAACATGACAAGGGAAATGATAATCGATAGGAAAACAGTATGGCCACTCCTCAAAAACTGAAACTTAGAATTACCCTGTGATTTGGGAATTCCACTTCTGGGCATGTACCCAAAATAACTGAAAGCAGGGTGTCAAAGAGATATTTGTATATCCAAATTCATACAGCATTATTCACAATGACAAAGAGGTGGGAGCATTCCAAGTGTCCACTGCTGGATGAATGAATAAACCAAATGTGGCCTATACATGCTATGGAATATTATTCAGCCTTAGAAAGAAATAAACTTCCAGTATATTCTACAATATGCATGAATCTTGAAGAATTATGCAAAGTAAAACAAGGTAGGCACAAAAAGATGAATACTATATTATTCCACTAATATAAAGTCCCTAGAATAGTCCAGCTTATAGAGACAAGAAGTAAAATGGTGGCTTTCAGGAATTGGAGAGGGGTTAGGGAAGGGAATTTCTTGTTTAATTAATGGGTATGGAGTTACAGTTTGCAATGCTGAAAAAGTTCTGGAGATAGACAGTGATGCTGATTGCACAACAGTGAGAATGTACTTAATGCCACTAAACTATACACTTCGAAATTGTTAAAATGGTGCTAGGGTTTGCATGTGTTCCCTCAAAAATTCAGGTGTTGAAACTTAATGGCCAACGTGACGGTATTAAGAGGTGGGGCCTTTAAAATGTGATTAGGCATGCGGGCTCCCTCTCTCATGAATGAGATGAAGACACTTATAAAGAGGCTTCATGAACCCTTCCCCTCTGCACTTCTCCCTTCTGACACGTGAGAACACAGCCCTCCTCCCTTCCCTTGGCTGCAGCAATAAGGCACCATCTTGGAAGCATGGAACAGGCCCTCACCAGACGACTGAATCTGCTGGCACCTTCGTCTTGGCCCTCCCAGACTCCAGGACTGTGAAAAAATAAATTTCTGTTCTTTATACAGTACCCAGTCTATGGTATTTTGTAATAGCAGCACAAACAGACTAAAACAAATGGCTAATTTTATGTTAGGCAAATTTCACAACACACATAAAAAGTAATCAACAAAAGGATAGAAGTTTCAGCCAGTCCAAACAAGCAAATAGGATTTTTAAAGAGGGAACTCAACCAGAAAGCTACATCCCTCATCTCCCTCCTCCTGGATGAGGGGAGAGGTAGGTGGAAAGGCCAGGTATAAGAAGGAGCAAAAGAGTCACAGTGGCCGGGCATGGTGCCTCATGTCTGTAATCCCAGCACTTTGGGAGGCCGAGGCAGGTGGATCCCTTGAGGTCAGGAGTTCGAGACCAGACTGGCTAACATGGTAAAACCCTGTCTCTACTAAAAGTACAAAAATTAACCAGGCATGGTGGTGGGTGCCTGTAATCCCAGCTACTCAGGAGGCTGAGGTATGAGAATCGCTTGAACCCAGTTGGCAGAGGTTGCAGTGAACTGAGATCACGCTACTACATTCCAGCCTGGATGACAGAGCAAGACTCTGTCTCTAAAAAAAAAAAAGAAGAGCCACGGTGACCTGCAGGCTTCTAAGAGGAAAGGTCAATTCCTCCTGTGCCCATGGGGAAGAAGAGGCCTGACCTGCAAACGGCTCTTCAGTGACGCCTCATGAAGTGTCTTCAATTCTGGGAAAATGGGGATTTCCCAGAAGGTCGGTTTGTCCCACCACAAATTTACAAATGCTGTTGTACTTCCAGAATTTTAAAATCAGAATTCCTTATGTTTCAGAAATAATTTTTAGAAAACACAACCCTTTGATCATCCCTTCTCCATTTCCACAGTACTGAAGATGTCAGTCCTCAAGCGGATCACATGCTCCTCAGTAACTCTCCTCAGTTTGGCTTGTGTGAATCGTCTGACATTCACATTTTGTGAGAGGCACAGCCAAGCCTAGAAAGTCCTCATGCTGTCTCTGAGTTACTGCAATCACTGTCTAATCAGTCTTTGTGCTCCCAAAGTCTTCAGACTCCTCTACAGATGACACCACTCGCTGAGGGCAGCCTTTTGTGAATACTGGCTTCACTGGGCCACCACCTACTCCCTGGTCCCCAGACCCCAAGGGAGATAGTGAAGGACCTTGGAACTTGCAAGGGAGCCTCCACAGATGTCTTCACTTTCCTTCTCCTCAATATCATCACTTTCAGTTGTCACTTCCCCCACTTACTGAGATTTTTGCTTGCTTTTTGTGGCACTTACATAACTATCCATAATATTTGTTAAGTGCTCTGCACTTGACACCTTAAAGGTGGTAAAGACAGCCTGGAGACAAACAACCCTGGAAACACAGCAGGGAAGCCACATGTGTTAGGATATCTCCTGTTGAGAGGAGAGCACAGAAGGTTGGGGCTGGAGCCTGAAGAGGCAAGCTCATGTACAACGGATAAGCTGCTAACTTCCTCCTTGCATTCCGTCCAATTCTCTGCAGGGCTTGTTTGAGAAGTAGGTTCTAAGTTTGGGGTCAAGGTTGAACTAGTAGGACTACAGAAGCAATCTGAAGCAGCCAGGATCCACCCCACACCTCCATGCTCTCCCCAAACTCTCCCTCTCCTCCACAGCAATGCCAGACAGCAATTAAAAGACTATGTGTTCTGAGAGACCTTTGTTATCAGCCTATCAGGGGCATCTCCGAGTCAGCTGGGCTTCCTGCCACTTTCACACTTTAGAGGAACAGGGATGGTTTAAGACTTATTTCCTCTCAGAAGCCTCCATTGGCCAGGCATGGTGGCTCACTCCTGTAATCCCAGCAATTTGGGAGGCTGAGACAAGAGGATTACTTGAGTCTAGGAGCTCAAAACCAGCCCTTGCAACATAGTGAGACATCATGGGGAAGAGCATGTTTGTCTCTGAACCAGAGCAAGATCTTAGCTGTCTTATTTCTGGAGCAGTCTACCTTGAGAACATTCCAGAAAAACAGGCTCCTCCAAGTTCTGGAGAGAGCACTTCACACACACGGTACCCCACTATACCACACACAGTTGGCTTTAGGGTTAGAGGTCTGTGTGCGTACCATACTTCCTCCTAAGTGTGCTGTAGCTGTGTGCCTCAGCAGCTGCAGGAGCCTAGCTGGGCTTACAAGGGAAAAACACCCTTCTGCAGGATGCCACACTTTTGTCATGGACATGCATCATGCATGCATAGAACTGGAAACATACAAGCAATTGATAGGGCACCTCAGCATTTGAGAAAACAGCACCTTGACATTTGAGAAAACAGCAGAAGCAGGAAGGTCACTCTCACCTTCCCCTTCCCCTCCTCCCCTGATACAAGCCATAAAACTCATTCGAGACGTAGCCTCCATATATCCAGAGAAATACTTATCTCTGAAGACACAGGACCACAGAGAAGAATCTGAACAAACAGGCTAAATTTGTCAAGTCCTCAATCTCCCGCCCAGTTTATCACCATTAGATCATACCCTCTTTGTCCAATTATCCATCTCCACAACTGTCCACTTCTCCATCAAACTAACATTAAAAACATACAGGTTCCTCTGTTACTTTGGGTTTTTAGTTCCTTGTGAGAGCTCCCATGTTATGTAGAACTTACATTAAATAAATTTGCATGCTTTCTCTAGTTAATCTGACTTTTCTATGGGGACTCAGCCATGTACCTAGCAATGGGCCAGGAAAATATATGTCTTTGCCTTCCATGACCTTGAGCCTCTCTGGAGCAGTTTCTTTCACAAGTCTCCAGAAATGTCCCACAAAAGCACCTTTCTTCCCACAGTCTCATTCTAAGGGCTGAGAACTCTCCTGCCCTCTTCCTGCTGCAATCTACATGGCTCCCCTGCAGCTTCCAAGGTCTCAGGGATTGCTTACAATTGCCCAATTCACATGTATATTGAAACCATGCATACCCTCGTTATGAGCATTTTTAGGAGGAAAACTTGTTTTGAAATTAGATGACTCTGGGTTGTTTGCGGGCAGCTGAGTAGACCTCCCCAAGCCCAAAGCCTATGACCAGAGAGTGGCACTTCGGGAGGCTGCGAGCACAGTTTTTGTAGGGACAGGAAGGACCCTGCTTATCACCCCTCTGCTAGGGCTGGATCTTACTTTAACATCTCAATGCATTTTGACACATGCAAACGGGAAAAGGTTGATACCGTCACAAAAAACAAACATTTTTCATCAGTGTCATACAGTTGAGACCAAGGTGGAAATCATGAAGCAAGACAAAAATAGGGCTTTTTGCCATTGTCAGGCATCCTAAGACACAGAGAGAGAGGCCCAGCATGGAGTGGGTGTCTAGGGCTGCACAGACAAACTCTTGCTGGGTTTCTCTGCCGGGACTCACCTCTTGTGCAGGGTGTTCCTGTTTTCAGGGACACACTAAGGGTGTCTCACTCTTTTAAGAGTGAGAACATTACCCAGATAGTGCTTCTGTGTCATGACCTAGAATATCCCTTTTTAAAAAAAAAAAAAAAGAAAAGAAAAGAAGTGTGCTATCTACCACCACGTTTTCACAAGACCTCATTCCTCTAAATAGCAATATGCTGTTGCCAATCAAGCAACTAGAACAATTCCATCTGTGACACTGACATCACAGGGAAGCAGCCACCAAAAAAAAGCTCAAAACCTGAGACTTAAGCAAACCAAGAGCTAGAAACTAATAAGGATAATTCTTAAAAGACACAAAAAGGTAAACATTTACCTGTGACTGTAGCGAATGGCTATCGTCAACCCAAGCTGTAATTAAAAAGAGAGAAAAACGAAGTAATGTCAAGAATATGCAGAATTCACAAGAAAATTAAATTGGCATGATTATGTTTTAAAGATTTCCTAAAATTTCCTACAGTTAATGCTTCAAAATCAACATATTTTATGACATATTTAGTTTCAACTTAGTTCCTAAAGAAAATCTGTATTTTTAAAGAGACTTAAAGAGGCGTAAAATATTTACTTGTGGATTAGACAGGAGGTGTCTCTCAATAGAAACGCCTTCCTAAATATGGGTCTTCTTCCTCCGAGACACAGTCACAAAAAGATGGAATTGGAGCATGTGGCGATTCCAAGGGTGGTATTAGGGGAACACAGCCACACATGGTGGGGTCCTGGGAGCTGGTCCCTTCTCTATCTCCTACCCTAGGAGCACCAAGTGGAGCCCAGGCCACCTGGACCAGAGTCTCCCTACAGGATCATCACAGCCTTCACACTGATCCTGTAAGCTCAAGGCCAGCAAGCCTCAGCTCTGAGGTCAGCAAATAAATTGAGCCTGAAATTCACATGTGACATCAAGATACAGTGCACTCAGTTGTTGGGCACAGCAACAAGTGGAGGTTGAGGTGAACTGTGATTTCCTCTTTACTCTGTGGGGGGGATGCGGAAACCTCTCAAGCATAGGTGGGGGTCAAATCACATGACATGGGATAGTTCACAGAAGGGGTAGCAAGAGTCAGGCCAGCCAGTCAAATTCAGTTGCATCAGCAAGTTATTGAAACTGTGGGAGCCTCAATTTTCCCAACTGTAAAATGGGCAAAATAACTGCTTTCTCACAGAATTAATGTAAGGATGAAGCAATTTTTATATATTTGTGTGTTTATATCTTGGTGTATGTATGTGTGTGACTACTGTGTGACAGATAGGAAAAACTCTGTAAATAATAACTACCACTAGTAACACTATATGCAGGCAATACTCCATTTATCAAAATTTAGTACATTCCAACATTTATTTTTTCAATGAGTTTTGGGAACTTCAAAAATATTTTGTTATGCAACAAGCGATGAACGGTCAAACATGCCTGTGTAAATCTCATTATCCCACTCATACCTACAGCAAGACTAGTTTAAGAAGCTAACAATAGTTAAGAACCTAAAGATCATCTGAATATCATTTCTGTAGCCGGAGTCTAAGTTCCACCTTAAGATCCCCAAACATCACTTATGGTTCCCTTGATGCTGGTCTGAATAGGATTGGGGTGGGGACATAACATTCATGGTGCGTCCCAGGTGGTGCAAGATGACAGAAGGGTCCCCTGGCAGTGGGAGGGTGAATGGAGAGGGAGAGCTATGAGAAGAGAAATGGTTGAAATAAAAAAGTCCAACACCCCTGCCCAGCGCGACACCCTGCAGAACCCCCAGACACTGTTTGAATAGCTGGGCTCCAGAAAAATTCAGCCATGCATATCACTGCAGGCATCCAAAGTACGAGACCAACAAGGACGAGCCATCAGCAATCAGAGGCTCCTGTCTGCAAAAAGAACAGCTAAACGTGAAGACATGAAATATATAAAATCAGGTTGATTCACCTGAATTTTTCAATTCTCTATCTCAACTAGGAGTAAGTTTTCTTTGAAACTTAAGCAAACAGAAGAAGAAGATGCCTCAGAGACAATCAAGAATTTAAAGAACAAGGAAGAAATTACTTTGGGAAAGAAAGAAAAGCAGAAACTGTAGCCAGAAGGTCAGGATGAGCAATTTACAGATTTCACATGCCGGATAACTTTACGTTTCCTGGGATTAAAACGTTCTGGCTTACAGTGAGGCTAATTATAAGATAATTTTACTGACTGGATATTTTGATAAGCTTTGGAGTACAGTTTAATTGGTGGCTTCTCCACAGTTGAAAGATAAGCCCTTGCTGGAGTAGGGAGAGGAAATGGGGTGGGAAGCACAAGAAGAAAAAAACAGAAAAAGTTGCTAGTGACAGCTGTGCTGGTTAAAGGGGGCTGCAAGATGAATCTTTCACAAAGATGAATTTCAATGAGGCGTTTTTATGAGTCTTTTCTGGCTTCTGAATAAAATACGTTTTATTGTCATTCTTAAAAGGACAGCTTGTTAAGGAAAAAGGTGTGAATCAAGGAAACTCCAGTGGACAGGAATGGCTCAAACCAAACGACAGAGCAGTCAGGGCTCCCGGCAGGCGTCTGAATGAATAGGCCCTGCAAGGGCACAGGACAACTGGGGAAGGGGAAAAACCCTCATGCTACAAGGGAACCACTGCCAGGATGGATGGGAACAGAGTATTTCACAGTCATTCTGGAAACATGGCTGAAATATCACATAGAATGCACTGGGTCCAATGAGGAAGGCCTGAACAAAGGCTGGAACAGTGTAGAAAAGTTCTTGTGGTCAAACACCGCATGTTCTCACTCATAGGCGGGTGTTGAATAATGAGAACACATGGACACAGGGAGGGGAGCACTGCACACTGGGGTCTGTTGGAGGGAAATAGGGGAGGGACAGTGCGGGGTGGGGAGTTGGGGAGAGATAGCATGGGGAAAAATGCCAGATATAGGTGAAGGGGAGGAAGGCAGCAAATCACACTGCCATGTGTGTACCTATGCAACTATCTTGCATGTCCTTCACATGTACCCCAAAACCTAAAATGCAATTTAAAAAAAAGTTCTTGTGGGTCTTTCCTTGAAACCTCAGGTTGCAACAGACCAATGAGGCAAATGAACTGTGTAAGAAGCTTCCATATGCCTGCTCTTCCTCATTCCTACAGAGAAAGCAGGGGAGGTAGGAGTATCTCTAGGCTTTTTGTGCCATAGCAAATGCCAGGTAAGGGCAACTGTGTGATCTCCTGAGAGATGAGATGTTTTCCTCCTCTCTCTTAGGAACCTCCATCATCTGGTCAATCCTCTCTAAGGCCCCTCACCTGCTCTCATGTATCTGCAACTCAAAAACTCTTTAAGCCTCACCACTGCCTGTGTGTGTGCACACACATGCACACACAAACACACATTCACACGTGTGCACACATGCAGGCACATACACGTTTACTTGTCCACATTCAGACATGCACATGCACACATGCAGTCTTTCAGTGCTTGTGTGCATGTCTATTCACATGTGCATACATGTATGCATATGCACACACACATGCACACACGTGTGTATCAGCATATATGCACACATGCACACTCATACATATGTGCTCATCCATGCACATGGATACACTTTGGCATTCAGAGAGGCTCATGGAGCCCTTCAGACAAAAGGAGGCCTCAGACAATTGACTCCTTTGTTGCTTATCTCAGCAGGGACCCAGAAGAGAAATGGGGGAGGCCCATGGGTTGGCCCCTGACCCTCAGCCAGGCTGAGGTCCTGGAACATGGAGGTCAGTGAAATTTTGTGCTGTCCTCCCTGGGGAATGTCCCCCCAGGGCATACTGTAAGTAATGCCAGAACACACTTAACAAACTCCATTCTGAGTACTTCGCTTTAGATTTACACAATTTGTTAGCATCAAAATTAAATCACATTTTAATGGCAAGGAAAGAGTAATTCAACATTTCAAAACTTTTCCTGCTGCTTCAGCCTGAAAATGCTCCTTTTTTGGAACAGCTGACTAAGGCAGCTGTTTTGCATCAAGTCAGAGGGGTTTCCATATGACCCAGGGAGCTCAGACAACAGGCAGACCTTCTTGCATTAAAGGGTAATCTGAGAATAATTTGCCATAAAACACCCAGAAGTACACCAGCTGTAGCCAGATATGCCCTATAAAGCACCACGTAGACTTCATGGATCTTGTAAAATAATAATAATTTTTAAAAACACATTTTTAAAACATATTGTAATTTTTTTAAAAGAAAGGAATGGTTTATTCTACCTTAGAAGGCAGCAGAGAGATTCCATGTTCACAATTGCTACTAAGCACCACTTCCCAAATGCCCACTTGACCAAGGGTCCCCATGTCCCTATGTCACTGGGAATCTGATCTTTTACAGGTACCCTGGGCCTCTTGTTGAAGATGTGCTCTCTCACACATGGCCGCCAGGCGCAGGTGAAGGGGAGAGACCAGGAAGCACCAGCCTCAGTCTCCCAGGTCCAAGTCCAAGTCCAGAACTTTCTAGGCTAGGTACAGCGGCACACCCCAGGGCCCCTGTCCCATGCTGGAGGGGCCATGACCTAGGAGCCAGGTCTTTTCACAGAGGCAGCCATCAACCCACCAGCACCCCGACACCAACCACCAGCACCCTGATCCCAATTCTTCAAGGAAGGCTGGAAAATGGAGTTTTTATCATGAAAATGTCTATGTTTTAAACTAATTTGAATGTTTTTCAAATATGACTCAAGCCAAGCAAAACATGTCAACAGGATTTGGCCAAGGGGCCACCCGCCTGCAACCTGCCTTATACCCTGCCTTGCACCCTGCCTGCTGCCAATCCTCTACATGGGTCTGCAGATCTGAATCTATATGTAGGTGACAGATCTGAATCTATGTATAGGTTTCAAATCTGGAAAGAGCCTGCCTACTTCTTCCAAGGCTTCCCTCCCTTTCCCAAACTTGTGGGAAGCTTTTTCTTTATTTTTCCTTTTTTCATGTCAAAGGCCTAGAGAATTGTGCATCACAAACTAAACACTACAAGAAATTGTTATTTGTTTCTCTTCTGCATAGTGTTACTGTTCCTATCCCCTTTCCACAGAAAATGTGGAAAAAGGAACATGAAGGGAAGAAGAGGCATGACAAGGGCAGAATACCATGCAAACAGGGCCACAGACCACCACTCAAACAGGGTCACAGAATGCACAGAAACCACTCAAACAGGGCCATGGCACCCAAAGAATACCACTCAAACAGGACCACAGACTATATCACTCAAACAGGGCCACAGACTATATCACTCAAACAGGGCCACAGCAGCCACAGTCTATCACGCAAACAGGGCCACAGAATGCACAGAAAACACTCAAACAAGGCCATAGCACCCACAGACTACCACTCAAACAGAGCCAGGCATATATAGAATACCACTCAAACAGTGGCAAGGCACATTCAGAATACCATTCAAACAGTGGCAAGGCACACACAGAATAGCACTCAAACAGGGCCAAAGCACCCACAGAATGCCACTCAAACAGGACCATAGCATGCACAGAATACCAAACAGGGCCACGACACCCACGGAACATCATTCAAACAGGGTCATGGCATGCATGCACAGAATGCCACTCAAACAGGGCCACAGCACCCACAGAATGTCACTCATACAAGGCCATGACACACACAGAATACCACTCAAACAGGGCCACAGCACCCACAGAATGCCACTCAAACAGGACCATAGCATGCACAGAATACCAAACAGGGCCACGACACCCACGGAACATCATTCAAACAGGGTCATGGCATGCATGCACAGAATGCCACTCAAACAGGGCCACAGCACCCACAGAATGTCACTCATACAAGGCCATGACACACACAGAATACCACTCAAACAGGGCCACAGCACCCACAAAATGCCACCCAAACAGGGCCATGGCACCCACAGAATATCACACAAACAGTGCCATGGCATGAAGAGAATACCACCCAAACAGGGCCACAGCACACACAAAATACCACTCAAACAGGGTGTACAAAATGCCACTCAAATAGGGCCACAGAACCCACAGAATGCCACACAAACAGGGCCACAGAACCCACAGAATACCACTCAAACAGGGCCACAGCACCCACAGAATACCACTCAAACAGGTCTGCCACAAGCACACAATACCATTCAAACCGGACCATAGCAAGCACAGAATACAACTCAAACAGGGCCATGAGATGCTGGCAGCAAGGATGTGAGGACTGGAAGAAAGTGATCCACAGGACAGATTTCTGTAACCCCTTCCCAGGTCTCCTTCTCGCACTTCTCTCTCATGATAACAAGCAACACTAGCACACCATCTCCACAGCCCCCTCCAGAACTGGTTGTCCCCAGGCATCACCCCACATCTTACTGATTCCATGGGCCTGGCTCTCAAACCCCATCACACCCACTACAGCTCACTGGGTCTCCGCCACGGATGTCTTCCCAGGACTTTCTTAGGCATTTGCTATTTCTGCTGATAAGCTAATGATGCTTAAAGATGCTGGTGGAAGTAACAGTAAACTTTGTGGCCAATCCCTGACCTTTCCAGTCTGTTTCTTCATTGTGAAATGAGGATAAAGTTACTTACTCCATAAGCTTGTTTTAGGCAAATTAACTTTGACCTCAAAAATGAGGACCAGCAGTATCAGTCTCCCCTAGGAACTTGTGAGAAACGCAAATTCTCAGGCCCAAACCCAGACCTAAGTAGTCACAAACTTAGGCATTTTAGCTGGTCCTACAAGAGTCAAGTTTGAGAAGCACTGAATGAGATGCTGTATGGAAAGAACTGAGCAACCTGCCATGGTACTGACAAAGCTTTTATTAGCTGCCAGATAATGATGACACAGCCCAAAAAAAGGCATAAAATGCCTTTTGCATTTAATGTCCTCTCGATCATTTCAATGTTCTGTATTCAACTTCAGGCATCATCATGATCGCTACGAGTTCAGGCCAACTGGCAGGTCTGGAGGAGATGAGGCCTCCTGGTGCTCATGGGAGACCAGCAGGGAGAAGTATCTGCACCTTGCTGAAATGCACAGTACTGTTGACAAGCAAGGATGGAGCCAGTTTCCTCAAGGCCAAGGGCGAGCCGTGGTCCCTCACCAAGCTGCAGCACCCTCACCTTTCTGTGTTCCTTTCTGTCATCCCACCAAAAGAGGAACAACACAACAAGACAGGGAAAAGGAGAAAAAGCAGCAATGTATTTTCACTATGGAGTTTACGTTATGATGTTACCCTTCCTTGATCCCTTGATATTAAATTAAAAAAAAAAACAACTAAAGAAATTACAGAAAAAGTCACACTTCAGTTAAAAAAAAAGAGATAAATATAATATGTAGGCTCTTTCCAGATTTGCTGGAAACCCAGTAATTCATATCTGAAATTTTCAAAAGCTGATATAAAAGACAAGTTGTTAAATCAATGGAAATCAATATAGAACCAACATTGAAACTTAAACACTGGTTGTTTAACTAACCTAAGGAAACAGGTTGTTTTTAAGTCTTTAGGCCCCAAATGACTGAAAATTTGAGATGCATTATGCTGCTATTCCTCACTGCTCCCTGCAAGGAGCCTGACCCAGGCACTACTTTTTGGACTAAAAGTTACAACCCTGCTTGAAAAGCACAGAGATCACTTAAGGACTTGCTTTGTCTCCCATATAACCAGACGTGAAAAGTTGTGAGTCCTGAGTTGCTGTTTCTGCAGCAATGGCACCTTGGGTCCCTTTTGCTGGGTGTTTTCCAGGGATGGAGTCCCATAAGCCGGGGGCTTCGGTGGTTGCAGGACCCTCTGCTCTCAACCTCCCCTCCAGAGAGGGAACTCTAACCAGGGGACAGCAGGTAGGAAGTTCTCGAGCCAGAACCTGGCAATGGTTATGGGCTTCAGGAACATTGGCTGTCACTTTTGTCATATTAAGTGGACATCATCTGTCACAGCGAACTGGGATTATGGCAGGACAGGGCTGGTTACTCGTGTGTGTGTGTGCCCCACACCCAAGGCTGCTAACCCAACTCTGGAACCACTGAATTCACTCCAGGCAGTTCCTCTCTGGTGTTCACAGCTTGTCAATGAATACCTTTTTCTTAGGTTTTAGGTTTCAAACAAAGTAATTATGCACTTTGGTTCCTTTGCTTCTCTTGATAATGAAGGGTTGGCTAATGGATAATTTGAATAAGCCATACACTGTGTTTTCCTAGAAAGCTGACTACTTTAAAAGAAATTACCATGACAATGGCTACGGATTCTGTGCATCTCTTACATCCCAGAATACCTCACACTCTGGAACATTCAGTGGTAAATAATCACTTAAGTGATTCTTATTACGTGGCAAATATCGCTGTTGATTATTAAGTCAGAGGAGATTCATCCAGAAGAGAAGGAAGAGGACAAAGAGAAGGAAAGGAACAGTGAAAGGACCAAGGGGGATAAATGTGACACCCTCAGTCATGGTCAGTAACAAAAACGTTAGACCATTTCCAAGGTGGATTTGGGGACATTACACCCAGGAACATGCAAGACCACTGATGGGCTGTCAGTCACAGCAGCTCAGAGACCTCACCTCAGCTTGTTGACCACTCTCATCCCCAGGCCCTGTCACAGTCAAGAGTCAAAACCCAGGAAAGGACATTGCTTTTCAATGTATGACCCACAGAGAGTTTTAAAAATACAGAAAAACACTTTTTCTCCTTCTTAGTTTTCAGCTACCTTCTCCTCGATCTAATTCTTACCCTCCAAAATTCACAAAAGAAGTAAGAAAAAAAAAGGAACCCTCCACCCAAGCATATGAGACAGTACATGAAATACAACAGGAACTGCTAAAAAGAGTTCAGGAAATCTGTTGCAGGGAAAATAAATAATTTTTTAAAATTAAGCTGTTTATGTTGAGATAATTGTAGACTCACATGCAGGTCTAAGAAATTATACAGAGAAATAATACAGAAAGATCCCAGGTAGCCTTCATCCAGTATCTCACAATGGTAACAGCTCACAAACTTAGCACAATATCACAACCAGGATACTCCCCTGATACAGTCAAGCCACAGAACAACTCTGTTGCCACAAGCATCCCTCATGGAGCCCATGTGTAGCCACACCTGCTTTCTTCCCTCCCCAGCCCACTCCTTGGCCTCTGGTGGCCACTAATCTGTTCTCCATTTCTATAATTTTGTCATTTCAGGAATGTTATGTACAAATATAATCACACGGGATGTAACCTTTAGGGCTGGACTTTCTTAGAAAAAATCTCTAGAGATTCATCGAGGTTACAGCATGTATCAATAGCTCATTCCTTCTTATTGCTGAGTAGTGTTCTGTGGTATAGATGCATCACAGTTTGTTTAACTTTTCACCTGTTGAAAGATATCTGGGTTACTTCCAGTTGAGTGATTAGTCATGAATAAAGTTGGTATAAACATTCATTCACAAGTATTTGTGAAAAAAAATACATTTTCATTTCTTTGAAAAAATGTCCAGGAGTACAACTGCTCAGTTATATGGCAGTTGCGTGTTTAGTTTTATAAGAAGCTATTAACTTGTTTTCCAAAGTCTTGACAATCTCACCAGAAATGTATGAGTAATGCTGTTTTTCTACATCCTTACCAGCATTTGGCATTATCACTTTATAAACCTGAGTTATTCTGATAGGAGTGTAGTGATGTCTAATTGTGGGTTTAATTTACATTTCTCTAATAGATAGTGATGTTAAATATCTTTTCATGTGCTTATTAGCCATCTGTATGACTTTTCAGTGAAACGTCTCTTTATCTCTTTTACCCATTTTATAACTGGACTGCTCAGCTTTTACTGTTGAGTTTTAGAGCTCTTTATATATTCTACGTACTAGTCCTTTGTCAGATATGTGATTTGTAAATATTTTCTCCCACTCTGTACTTGTCATTTCATCTTTGTAACAAGGTATTTCACAGAGGGAAAGAAGTCCAACTTACTAGTTTGTTCTTTAAGGAATTAAGCCTTGGCTGTTAGGTCTAAGGATTATTTGTCTAGCCCTATGCCTCAAAGAGTTTCTCCTTTTTTTTGTGACAGAGTCTTGCTCTGTCACACAGAGTGAAGTGCAGTTGCATGATCATGGCTCAATGAAGTCTCAAACTCCTCCCAATTAGCTGGGACTACAGGTGTCTGCCATCTCACCTGGATGATTTTATTTATTTATTTATTTAAGTAGACAGGAGGTCTCACTATGTTGCTCAGGCTGGTTTCTTTTTTTTTCTAAAAGTTTTATGGTATTAAATTTTACATTTAAGTCTGTGACGCCTTTTGAGTCATTTTTATGTAAGGTGTAAGACTTGTATAAGGCTTGTTTTTTCATGTATGGTGTTCAATTACTCCAGCACTGTGGAAAAAGCTATCTTTCCTCCATTGAATCACTCTTGCACCTTTGTAAAGAATCAACTGGGCAATTGGTTTGGGTCTATTTCTGCGATGCCTAATCTGCTCCATTAATCTATTTGTAGATCTTTCTGCCAGTACCACACAGTCTTGATTTCTGTAGCTATATAAAACATCTTGAAATTGGATAGACTGATTCTACCTACTTTATTCTTCTTTTTCAGAATTGTTTATCTATTCTTTTGCTCTCCATATAAATTTTAGAATAACCCCAGATATATTTACATAAAAACCTTGCTAAGATTTTGAATTGCATTAAATCTGTATATCAATTTGGGGAGAACTGACATCTTTATCAGGTGGAGTCTTCCAATGTATAAACATGGTACATGTCTCCATTTGTTTGAATCTTCTTTGTTTTTTAACATCATCATTACATAATTTTCAGCATGCAAAATCTATACATGTTTTGCTACAGTTAATCATATGTATCTTTTTCGCAATTATATTTTTTATTTGTGTTCGGTGCTAATATTTGGAAATGCAATTAATTATTGTGTGTTTATCTACAACCTTCTGAAACTTAATTATTAGTGCTAGGAGGTGTGTGGGGGGTGTAGTTTCCTTGGGCTTCCTATGTAAGAAATCATGTAATTTGCAAATAGTGTTTTATTTTTATCTTTATGTGTTTTATTTTCTTTCCTTGCCTTGTCCTAGCTAGTACTCCCAGCACTTGTTGATTAAGAATGATGAGAACAGATATCCTTACCTTGTTCCCAATTGCAGGGGGAAAGTATTCAGTATTTCATGTTTAAATATAATGTTACCTGCAGGATTTTTGTAGATGTTCTTTAAGAAGTTGAGGAAATTCCCTTCAATTCCTATTTACTTGAGAGTTTTAATTATGAATTGGTGCTGAATTTTGTCAAATATTGCTAAAAACACCTTTTTTATAGGTGTATCTTATCTTCTTCTCTATCTAGTCTTTACCAATAAAAATGTATACAAAACAAACCAAAAAACCTGAGCCTTCTACCAAGAATACAGAATACAGGCTAAAATTAAGCTTTCTATGAAGTATGATCACAGCTGTTTTTTTTTTTTTAAGTGCAGTAGATTTGTTGTGGAAAAGGACATGTATTTTTAAGCAAAGAAAGAATGAGAGGGAGGGAGGAAGAAAGGAACTGCAGATACAATGTAGATGTGTACAATATGTGTTGAGTCAATACCTGATATTAGGTAATTACTTACATAATTATATGGAGAGCAATCTGAAAGACTGAATACCAAATTGTTATATAGGAGAAGATGAGGTGGAAAAATACTTTCACTCATTAATATTTTATTCTCTTCTCTAATGTTTGATGTAAATGCTTTAAGATAAGCTGATGTTAGTGAATAATTATTTTTAAAATCTACTAAAGAAAAAAATGGGGTAAATCTTACATTGCAAAATGCTATGAACCGCACTTTGACTTTTTGTGTACCTGAACACAATTCTTCTCTTAAGATGCTGTCTTTATTAGCTGAAACACAAGTGCTTTGTCAGGGACATGTTAAAATATGTTCTATCTCCACTCATATTCACACTGAATGAAAAAACAAACACTCAAAAGGAGGGCTCAAGAAAACACTGAGAGAACAGGGAAGCAATCTCTATAAATAATTCTCTCACTCCCACTCCAAACACATGCTCACAATAGCTCCATTTCATGGTTTGGTTCTTTAGGTCAGTTTAATCTAAAGGTGGTGACTTCAGATTTGAAGGGAGAGAACTGAATTTGTCTAACGTGATGGATGTGATATAGGCAAAAACAGATATGTACACACACACACACTCAGCAAGGAAAATAAAGGATGCCTTCCTCCTCCTCCCCCTGCCTCAGACCAGGCTCCTGGCAGGGCACGACTAGACAGGAGTCCCACAGAAGTATGGTCACTGTGACGTAGAGAAGAAACAGCCACCATACTGGAGTAAAGGCACCCTCAATAGTTTATAGATACTGCTATGGCCTGTCACTACCTGGCACTACATTGGTGATAGTACATCCTGAGCTTTCTAAATATTTCCAGGACAATTCTCCAAGGAGCTCTCTCTTCCTTGGAAGAGAAAGAACCAACTTCCCAGTGAGTAACCCAGTCAAGTGACACAGCTAAGGGAAGATCAGTGCGCCCCATGGCTATCAGTGAGGCAGGAGACCAGTGCTGACTGCCACCTAGACCCAATGAACTCACCACCTGAACTTATACTGTCATGCACTGGTACTCCAAAATGGGGTGGGGATGGGGTGTGAATTGTTCAGCAGATAGAGCTCACGCCTGTAATGCCAGCATTTTGGGAGGCCAAGGCAGGCAGATCACCTGAGGTCGGGAGTTCAAGACCAGCCTAACCAACATGGAGAAACCCCATCTCTACTAAAAATACAAAATTAGCTGGGCATGGTGGTGCATGCCTATAATCCCAGCTACTTGGGAAGCTGAGGCAGGAGAATTGCTTGAACCTGGGAGGCAGAAATTGCAGTGAGCCGAGATAGTGCCACTGCACTCAGCCTAGGCAACAAGAGTGAAACTCCATCTCAAAAAAAANAAAAAAAAAAAAAAAGAAGAAGACAAAAATAAAACTACAAAGGACAGAAAAGAAAGTCACTAAACAAGGAAATAGAACAAGTATCAAACATACAGGAAAATACTCAACCTCAACCAAAACCCCCAAAATGGACATTTGAATAGCAAGATACTACAAGTGGGTGATTCCCCAGAGCTCCCCAGAGAAACATCCTTAATTCCAACCCCCACCCACCATTTAATAACCATGTGATCTTGGGCAAATGACTCAAACGCTCTGTGCTTCCATTTCCCGGGTCTAACTTGGGTATTACAATTGCTCCTTACTCACAGGCTTATTGAGAAGGCTGATGAGATGACATATGCAAAATGCTCAGCACTTGGATAGCACAATGCTCACACTCTGTGTCTCTTAGTCATTGCTGATGTATACAGGAACTCAATCTAGAAAAAACAGCCTGGTGATCGTCAACGGCAGCAAGTGAGCGGAGTACATTCACAGACTACTGGTGGCATTACGCATCAGTACAGCTCTTTTGAAAGGCAATTTGACAACATGTATGAAGGAGTCAGGACAGTATTGACACCTTTAGGTTGTCCCTAACGACATAATCTAAAAGAAGGGAAAATCCAAATACGCACACTAGAACCCAGTGTATAAAAGTAAAAATTGAAATAATGTAAATATCTACTAATAACAGGAAAACAGACTGGGTGTGGTAACTCATGCCTGTAATCCCAGCACTTGGAAAGGCTGAGGCGGGCAGATTGCTTGAGCCCAGGAGTTTTGAAACCAGCCTGGACAACATGGTAAAACACTGTCTCTTCAAAAAACACAAAAATTAGCCAGGTGCAATCGCATGTGCCTGTAGTCCAAGCTACTTGGGAGGGTAAGGCAGGAGAATCACTTGAATCTGGGAGGTGGAGGTTACAGTGAGCTGAGATCATACCACTGCACTCCAGCCTGGGTGACAGAGCAAGACCCTGTCTCAAATAATAATAATAATAATAGGAGAATAATAAAGTCAATAAGTCTTTTAACTCAATATTTTGTTGCTATTAAAAATTGCAGTTAAGAAGATTATTTAGCAACATGAGAAAGATGCTTGGGATGTAATGTAATGTTGGAAAGCCAGAACAGAAGCAATCAGCATATCTGCATGGAGGTGACAGCCACATCGAAAGTAAAACAGGTGACTCCCTTTCCCCTCCTTTCCTCCTCTCTTCCTAAGCCCATGCCCGACCTCCTTTCTAGGATCAGCTGATGTCTCCAGCTGAGCTTCTCTGTTCCTCTCCATTAACTCAACTGACGACACCTGAGAGTGTTGCCTTCTCTCTCACAGGAAGTTCAGAAAGAGCTTCTTAAGGAGCTGCCTTCATCCAGCTGAGAACTTAGAACTGATCTTACTGAATCCCATTGAAAACCTTCTGGGACTCTCAAAGGCCACATAATGAAGCCAAGACTCCAGAGCCACCTCACCTCCCCACTGCTATCCTGCAAACCGCATCAGACCCAGCCCACCACATGCCAGCTCATTCACCTGCTATGCCCTTCTACCCTTATTCACCTTTCAAACTCCTCTTCATCCTAGAAACCCCCTAGACATCATCATGACCTAGGAGAGTCCATGCCCCACCCTGGCTTTTATCTATCCCTCCTCTAGCTACTTCTGCAGGGCATATGTGGGTGTCAGTGCCTGTGTATAGATCCCTTCCCACCATCCTGCAAACTTGTGGAAGCTGTGCCTCTTCCATCCAGTGCCAGAGCCACAGCAGGAGCTCAGGAAAGGTTGGTTAAAATTAGCGGGTTTGTATTTCTTTCATTTCTCTTCTCTAATGTGGTTATGTAGTTGTCTGTGCACATTTAGTCACATGAAGTCTGTATTTGCCCCCTGGGCTCAGGTAGCCAACAGAAGAGCCATCGCCAAGGCCCATGTTCTGGTACCACCACACATCTCACCATGGAGAGTAAGCCCATCTGCACCAGGGCACCCAACTGTGGGAGATGCTTTCCAACCAGCTGAGAAGAGACTAGGATCTTTTGGTGTACAGGTGAACTGTACACCAGATGAAATGTCTACCAAAAATCTTAATTGCTATTTAAAACAAAAAGAAGAGGGGGGTGGGGAAGTCAAGAAAGAAAATAGCAAAACAACATCTCCAAATCTCAGAAGGATGCCTGGATGTCTTCTAAAGACAGAAAAGAAAAAATCTGACATGTTGCTAACATCAATATGGCCATTGCATTGCTATGAATCAGTGGCCACCACCAACAAAATATGCTTCTCTCTGTGCGGAAACTGACCATTTAATTCAACTGAAATACAAGGTTCAGATTAGAATCTGAGTCAGGCAGGAAGTTTGGGCAATAACAAACCTATGGGTGGCATCCACTGGACACTTTCTACACATCAAACATGGTGCCAAGTGCTGCAGAAACATCACTCCACTTAAGCCCACCAACTCTGAGAAGGAAGCATGACTCTTCCCATTTTGTAGATGGGGTGATAAAGGTTCAGAGAACATGCTATCTTGCCCAAGGTCACGCAGCTAGAAGGTGACTGAATACCAGGGGATATTTGGGATTGGCATCTTGCAGGCCTTGAGCACAATACTAAATACTGGGAACTTTTAACCCTAGAGACAACAGGGAAATGCTAAAGGTATGTGAACAAGGGACACTCAGTGATGATCCTGAAAAGCTATTTGCATAAGAGGAACTGGGGAAGAGGGCAGCTAAAAGACAAAGCTTTCCTTTAATGTGCAATATTTTTATTCAAAGATGCTTTTTATTATTTGGTGATAGAAAATCAATTTGGAAACAGGCAATTAAATTTTGAGGGGGCTGTTGGGACTGTCACTGTCCTTCTGTATCAAACTTGCCTAGCTCCTCTCAGCTGAACACTTTGGCGCAATCACTAACACCTCTGAACACTCAGTATCCCTCGTTATCTCTTCTCTCCTCCGTGCCTTCCTGCTGCTGATATGCTCAGAAACATGGTCCAGGCCTCCAGTCAACCAGAAGGATGAAGAAATCATGCCACTCTCAAAGAAATGAATATTTTTCAGGATTCCAAGAAAAATCTCCACTGTAGCCAGTGGCCCAAGACATTTATCCACTAAGGCCTCAAAGCACTGCATGGAGTACAAGGACATTTGATGCAGCCTGTCTCTAAAAAACAACTTTGCAAACAGCATAAATGCTTACCAGGAAGGATCTGCTTATAGTAGACTACTATGCACTATTAAAAAGATTAAGGACATTGAAGTCCCCTGTGTATGAAAAAAAAATTAAGGATGTTGTTTGTATCCTCATTTGGAAAAAAAGTCTCCAAGAAATAGCGTTCAGTGAAAAAAGCAGGAGGATGTCCTCTTCTGGGGTAGAAGTGTGAGCCCCCTCTAGACCAACCATCCCATGAATAACAATGATAAAGTCAGGCCAAAAGAAGAAAAATGACTACTGAAGATTCTGGAGAGTAGAACCAAACACACAGATTACTGGGCGGAGTCCAGATTTGAAGTGGAGAGTGGCACAGGGTAGCCCTCCTGTTTTTTAATTGTTCTTTCCTGATTTGTGTCCAGAAAGCAGGTCACAGTTGAAGACTAGTGCAGTATAAGTGGCTAAAACTCTGAGAGAAAAACTGCAATCACAATGTACAAGACACAATCCAAAGTTACTCATTTACAAAGAATCAGGAAAATGTAACCCATTCCCAAGATAAAAGACAATCAGTAAATGCCCACCCAAAGATGATCCAGATGTTGGAATTATTAGATAAGGGCTTTAAAGCACATGCTATTACCATACTCCATGAGGTCAAGGAAAACATGTACTAATTAATGGAAAGATAGGGGATCTCAGCAGAGAAATGGAAGATAAAAACAAGAAATAAGCAAAAATTTTAGAATGAAAAAGTAAATATCTGAAAATAAAAGTTCACTGAATAAGCATAACAGCAAAATAGAAATGAAAAAGGGAAAATTCAGTGAGCTTGAAAAGGCATTAACATAAATTATGCAAAAGAGAGAAAAAGAGACTTAAAAATGAACATCACAGGAGATATAAATGAAGAGATATTCTGTATCGATGAATTAGAGGATTCAGTGTTGGTAAGGTGTCACTTTTTGAGACCCTAACACAATCCCAATCAAGTTCCCACCAAGTTATTTTTTAGATATTGGCAAACTGATTCTAAAATTTATACAAAAAGGCAAAAAATAATACTGAAGTAGAACAAAGCTGAAGAATTCACTTTAGATTATTTCAAGACTGTAGTAATCAAGTCAGCAAGACATTGGAGAAAAAATAGACACCTAAGTCAATGAAACAGCAGAGAACTCAGAAATATCCCCACATAAATATAACCAACTCAGTTGATTATACTTATATATATACACAGACCTTATGTCTTACATGAAATTCATTTAAAATTGGTCAAGAACCTAAATGTAAAATGCAAAACCATAAAACAAAGGATAAAACTTATATGATCTTGAGTTTATGGTGTATTTTTAGATATGGCACCAAAAGCACAATCCATGAAAGAAAACATAAGTCAACAAATTAGACTTTATTGAAATTAAAAACTTCTGCCCTGTGACACTGTTAAGAGCATAAAAAGCCATAGATTGGAAGAAAATCTTTGCAAAACACATACCTAACAAAGGACTGATATCCAAAACATACAAAGAACTCTTAAAACTAACAATAAGAAAACAAGCAACTCAACTAAAAAAAAAATGGGCAAAAGATCTGAACATATTCAAACAAACATATTCACAGGGCAAAGGTGCATATGAAATGATGCTCAACATCATTTGTCATCAGGGAAATGCAAATTAAAACAACAATGCAGTGCCACTACATACTTATTCGAATGGCTGAAATAGCAAACACTGACAATACCATAACTGGCAAGGATCCGGAATGACAAGCACTCTCTCATTAATTGATGGTGAAAATATAAAATTATACAGCCACTGCATAAGACAGTTTGTCCATTTACAAAGCTAAATGTAGTCTTACCTTATAATCCATCAATAGTGAGCCTAGATATTTACACAAATGATTTAAAAAACTTAAGTTCACGAAAGACCTGCATAAAATGTGTATTGCAGCTTTATTCATAATCACAGAAAACTGGAAGCAGCCAAGATACCCTTCCATGGATGAGTGGATAAAAAAACTGTGGTGCATCTCTACAGTGGAATATTATTCAGCAATAATAAGAATGAGCTATCCAGTCATGAAAAAGCATAGATGAATCTTAAATGCATATTGCTAAGTGAAAGAAGCCGGTCTGAAAAGGCTACGCTGTATGATTCTATTTATATGACATTCTCGAAAAGGCAAAACCATAGAGATGGCGAACAGATCAAGGGTGGCCAAAGGTGTGGGGAGGGAGAAGGACTAAATAGGTAAAGCATAGGGTATTACTTGGGGGAGGTGAAGATACTCTGTATGATACTTTAATGGGAGATATATGAAACTACACATTTGTCAAAACCCTTAGACCTTTACAGCACAGAGGGTAAAATTTAATGTATGCGATTAAAAAAAAAAAAACATTTAAACATTGCGGGGCTCCCCGAATGGAATGCAGACTGTGATAAAAGAACATAACTTTACGACAAATGTATGAAACAACCTCACTGAAGGGGCTAAGAAATAAAGGTGCTGAACTAAGTAACTCTGGAGCTGAATGTAGTAAGACTAAGGGCAAAGTAAACTGTACATCAGCACTGTAATCTAGATGATAAACTTGTTTGCCATGGAATATGAGTGAAAAATTCTAAAACTGGCATACATGAATGCTGGAACTGAATAATTAAGTAAATAGACGGTAGATGGTGGGAACCATGTTTCTCACTGTTGGAAGAGGCTACAGATAAGCAAGGAGAAGGGCTAGAATGCCCTACTATAAAGGGATCAGGGTTGAGATGTGTATGAACTCATGTTTAGCTTAATATGAATACATATTTATAGATAAGTTATATTCCCAGGTTGGTTTACACACATATATTTCCTTAGTTTATCAACTGGAAAGGCCTAGAAGTAACAACATCCCAGACACGAAGGAAACACCTAGCACCCAAATCTTGGTTTCTCAAAACATTCTTTAATAAAAGGAACCAGGGAAATAATTAATCCTAGGGCTCAGGACAGTCAAAACACAAGATAAGCCTGGGGCGTCCTGCATATAGCCACATGTATACATGCGTATACTCATACACACACATGCACATACGCACACATGCACATATGTGCGCGCGCACACACACACACACACACACAAACACAATGACAGAAGAATGTCAAAGATAACAGAGCCAATTGAAAGAGCTTCCAAAAGCCAAAGCTGAAACAATTTGAGCAACAAAAGAAAGTAGTATTAGATTATAACCCAAAGTATAAATTAAATATCCATGAGTACATACTTATATAAAGAAGTGTTCGGATAAATAAGTAAATGAGGGAGAAAAGACAAATTTCCCATGCAAAAGAATTCCAAATAATTTCTGCAGATGCTCCCCCTCGAGGAGGTGGAGCATAACTCCCCACATGTGGGCTGATCATATGAAAAGAGGGAAAAAGAATGACTTTAGAGTAGAGAACCTTGACAAATTTTTCTTTGGACACTTTAAGTCAGCAACTACTTGACCTGGGACAGGTGAAGAGATGGACAGGGCACCTGCTCGGCCCCAAAGGTTTCAGTGATGTCCCTCTTACTTTCAAAGGTGTCAAATTCTGAGTCACACCCAGAGAAGGGCTCTCCCTCCACCCAGGTGAGAGGCAATGCTGAGCCCTGCTGCATTTGGGGGTCCAGCTCTTCTTTGGAACCCAGACAAGCCTGTTCAGGGGCTGCTTCTTCAAGAATTCAAGATCTCCTGGCACCTTCATTATTGAATAGAAACTAGCAGGAATAGGTAAGAAGGAAGAGAGAAAGTATCTTGAATGGCTCCTCAAAAGAGATCTTACCCTTGTAAATCTTTCACTTATACCCTTTCAACATCCAGGAAAGAATGACATTAAACTAAGGAAGAGCAGGGTCCCTGCCACATGACCATAGTACCAGGGGCTTTGGGAGCCCAGTTTCAGTGGATTGTGCTTGAGGTCAAATTTTGGGTAGAACTTATGAGGTATGACAACTGTTCTTGCCATAGAGTTTTTCATACAGATGCCTCATGTTTGCTGGGACATGAGATCGAAAGGTGGATCATATATGATATTCATTGGAAGGTCCAAATCACACTCTGGGTATCCAATGATAGCAGAAGGGAGGACATTTTTCCCAACCACAGTCTCCCTTCCTATACCTTCTCCCACCCTCATCTCCTGAGCTTTTTTGATTAGAGTTTTCCCAGCAGCTGTCACTTCACTGCCACATCCTGTCCTTCTGCAACCCAAATTGATGAATTTCCAAATCTGGGCCAATCCAACCATCCTATTTACCTACCTCTGTCTTCAGGTACAAATCATATCTTCGCATTGCCTGGCACTGCAATAAATACAAATTAGAACAAGGTATGCCACTCAAGACCAGGAGTACAATAGTCTTCACAAGCCTCCTTCTTCTGGCCTCTATTCTCCTCACTCTATTGCTCTTGGTGGCTGTGGAGATTGAGCCTTTTCTTCCTAAGTGTCTAGCCCCACCACCACTCCCTCTCCTCAGACCTTGATCCTATCTCTGCAATCCTCAGAGAACAGAAGTCATCTGCTGGGACACCCTCAACTTTCTTGTACCTGGTTGAAAATTCTTCTATATCTCCTCCACTCTTCAGACTTTCTGTCCCTCCTGTCTGTGAGGAAAAAATACTTGCTTTGGTTTCAGAGTCATTCTCCACCTATGTTTAATATCACACCCTATGTGCCCCCTGTGATGTTCCGCTTGGTTAACTTCCTCTCCCTAGCAGCATCGGTCTCTCCTTTTCACTTCCTCTTTCCCATCTCGGCTCAGATGTGCTCCTGTTGCTACAGTGCCAGGCGCACACTATGGTCCCACACAGACCTGGGTTCAGATCTCACGTCTGCCTGTTACCAACTAGGGGATGTTGGGAAATAAACACACCACACAGAAGTCTATGGAGTGTCAGGCCAGTGCAAGGGACTTTACATACAATGATACCAAGCTCGCAGAATCCCGTCAGCATCCTCACGAGACAAGGATGTTGTGTTTAGTTCAAAGAAGAGGAAGCTGGGCCCTGGAGAGGTTAAGTAATTTGTACAAGTTCACATAGCTAAGCGGGGCAGAGATGGAGCCAGGGGAAGCTGGCCTGTATCACAGTGAAGCCCACATTCTATCTTCCACTGTCTCCTAGATGTTCAGCCCCTTCTCTATAGAATATCAGTATTCTTGGCTACCTTGTAAAGCTCCTATGAGAATTAAAGAAAATGATGTGCACAGAATGATTAGCATAATGTCTGGCATTCAAATGGAATATTTCCATAGGATTACCAACCATGCATTCCATCTTGAAATTCCTTCCTCCTGGCTTCTATGAAGCTATGATCTCCTAGTTGCCCTCCCGCCTCTCTGACCCACCTCTTGCATTCCCCATAATTCTCTTGGACTCATCTTTTAAGTGTAGGCTTTGTCCAGAGTCCCTCATAGCTCCCCATTCCTACACAATGTCACCTACTTCCCCAGCTTCAGTCAGTGCCTCCCAGAGCCTCCATCCTTCCTGATACCTCGGCAAACTCATGCCTCTTTTCCTAAACCTGTTCCTCCTCTGCAGTCTCCATGTTTAACCAAGGTGCTCATGAGCCATGATAAATCTCATTGCTTCCTTCCTTAGAAACCTCCAGTAACCCCCTATTGCCAACAGAATAAACTTCAGAATCTTTAGCAAAGCAACCAAATCTCTTCATTAGCTGATCCAAACCACCTTCCCAGGTGCTTCCAACTGCGCCAATCTATTGGACAGTTGCTATCATGCCTCTCCTCCCCAAGGTCTCTTTTCCCAGCTTAACACACACACATACTCCAGCAATTCCTAGCCTGGCATCATGTCAAAACCCTCGACTAGGGCCAGGTGTGGTGGCTCACGCCTATAATCCCAGCACTTTGGGAAGCCAAGGCAGGTGGATCACCAGGTCAGGAGATCAAGGCCAGACTGACCAACAAGGTGAAACCTGTCTCTACTAGAAACCCGTGGTGGCATGTGCCTGTAATCCCAGCTACTCAAGAGGCTGAGGCAGGAGAATCGCTTGAACCTGGGAGGTGGAGGTTGCAGTGAACTGAGACCACACCACTGCATTTCAGCCTGGGTGACAGAGCAAAATTCTGTCTGGAAAAAAAAAAAACAAAAAAACTTCAACTGTCTTGGAGATCATCTCCAGACTGGCTTCATTTGCCGGGGTGTCTCTTTTAAAATGAAGCCCAGAAGCAGACATTACTTTAGGTGCTGAATAGAACTATCCCCTCCAGTGTTCTGAAAATTATACTTCTAAGAATGCAGTCTATCCTTTTTGTGCCTGCCCAACAGGCCAATTCTAGCTTCAGCATTGTAGCTGAGTCAGCCTTGGCTCATCACAAGCTTCTGTGTGCTCCCAGGGTGCTGACATCGGCACAGAATCATTTCAGGTTTATGCTCTGCTTTTCCAATAGGACTGAAAACCCCTCAAAGGAAGGAATTTCTATGTTCCATCCCATAAGGCTTACATGCCTTTAGTCCAGCTGGAGTGAATAAACCAGAGGATTTGTAAGGTCATATGTAAAAGTGGGGTCATGTCACATTTAACCTCAATCTCCCCCATCCCTTGTCTTTTTTTAAATTCCACTTTAAAATGGAGCATAGGCAAAGAGTATACTATTTTTTTTTTGAGACGGAGTCTTGCTCTGTCACCCAGGCTGGAGTGCAGTGGTGTGATCTTGGCTCACTGCAACCTCCGCCTCCCAGGTTCAAGCGATTCTCCTGCCTCAGCCTCCCAAGCAGCTGGGACTACAGGCGCATGCCACCACACCTGGCTAATTTTTGTGTATTTTTAGTAGAGACAGGGTTTCACCATGTTGGCCAAGCTGGTCTTGCTCCTGACCTCAGATGATCCACCCCCATTGACCTCGATGGAATCAGTACTTTAAAAAAAAAAAGTGAAGAGCATGGATTGAAACAAAGCTTGGATGAGACGGCAAATGGAAGAAAGGGAACGCGCCACAGTGAGCCAGCCCTTTGCGCCTTACACCATGAGCTACTTATTCAAGCATGAAATCTGGGACATCATTCTCACAACACTAATTAGACAAGGAAATGAGATATGCAAATATTTTTTAAAAAGTTGATTCTCCAATACTCTTGCCAGATAAAAGTTAATGAAGAAAACACAACCCAACAGGCTGACTCTGGAGCTGATGCCCATCACCCTAATTATCTGACCTAAGATGTCCCTGAAAGAAAATCAAGCATGAGATGCGGGCTGCCCCATGACCCTGGAGACAGATCAAATCCTTGGAATCTCTCATGGGCCAGGTTGGCCCAAAGGTTAGAGGAAGCATAGTTGCCCAAGCAAGAAGCACAAAAGTTTCCAGAAATTGAAGATGCTGCACTTTGAGGCTCCAACATGTCCAGCACCCCTTCTCCAGTGCAGCCTCCAAATGAACGGTCTTTCACAAGAAGGGTTCTGTGGTACCCTCAAGTCATTCCATTATCCTTGAGTCATTCCTCAAGTCATCCTAGTGGGACACAGATGGGCACAACACTGCACTGCCCACATGAGGTGATGCCTGCCTCACCAAGCTGCCTCCCCTCATGAAGCCTCTGTTTTCTCAGCTGTGAAACTGGAATTCTGGCAGAGCTGCTGTGAGCACTGAATGAGAACACACACATGGAACCTCAAGAGCCTGGCCTACGGGAGACCATCAGCACGTGGCAGCTCCCTTCTCTCCTCCTGGACCACATTAGAACAAAGATGCTTGTGATGGGCTGGGTGCAGGGCTGAATTCAGTTCACAGACAGCTACTGAGGGCCTTCTGTGTACCTTGTACTATGTGAAGTTCCTGCCCTCTTGTAGCTAAGGGAGAAGTAGGCAGGCTGTAAATACTTGGGGCTGGAATAAGCCAGGCACTAAGAAAAGTCCCAGAGGCAGAAGGCTTTCCCAGGGAAGCAACATCCATGCCCAGGTAACCGGTGAGCAAGAGAGGAGGACAGGGACAGTCACGGGCAGAGGGGCCAGTCTGTGCTGAGCCCAGAGGTGACCAGGGTGGCCTGTTTGAGGAGCTGCAACTGAGTCTGTATTGCTGGAGTATAAGATTCATTAAAATTCCCCTTAACTCAGTTCCTCTACACATTAGGCCAGGGCTGCTCTCTGAAGCTTTAATCCTACTACATGGCTGTCTTTAGAGAATAGGAGACCATCCCCAGTCCTGTGTATCATCTACCCAGAATAGCACTCCAGTCACACTGACAATGTCATCAGACCCAGGAGACTCAGCCATGCGCAATCTGCAAGGGTGAGCCAAGGAGCAAGTAAGCACTGCAGGAAATAAAAACAAAATAGTCACTGCCCAGACACATGCCTGCCTGAACTGAAAATATGCTGGGGTGGGCAAGTCCCAAAGATCTCTATATACACATTAGAAACAGAAAATACTTGTTTTTCTTTTCCTAAAGATTCAATTCAGATTCCAGGACCCTTAATATATTGAAATGTTACCAGATAACCCATACCCAATCTCCACAGGGCTGTGATCTGGACTGACGTATTCTTCACCAAATAAGCCTTCTTTTTACCACCGTATTTATTCATCTATCTCTCTGTCCATCCATCCATCCATCCATCCATCCATCCATCCATCCATCTATTCATTCATCCATCCATGCATCCATGTATGCATCCATTCATCCATCCATTCATTTATCCATACATCTATCCATGTATCCATCATTCATCCATCTACCCATCCATTCACCCACCCATCTATCCATCCATTCATCCATATATCCATCCATGTAACCATTTATTCATCTATCTATCCATTTATTCATCCATCCACCTACCCATCCATTCATCTACCCACTCTTCTATCCATTCACCCATCTATTCATCTACCCATCCATCCCTCCATCCATCAATTAATCAATCTATTCATCCACTCATCCATCTATACATGCATTTTTCCATCCATTAATCTACTCACCCATCATCTATCCATCCATTCACTGAATGCTTACTAAGTACCAGGCCCTGTTCTATATCCAGAAGTAACCAAGAAGACACAGGTTCTATCCTCTTAAAGTTGACATTCCCACTGACCAGCTTTGGAGGTCAGGCACCCCAGGCAAGACTTTCTTACCCTTGAGTCTGATGAGTTGCAAATAAATATAGTTCCACAGAAGCCCTTGGGTATCCCACTCAGGGTCAACCTTGCAGGCAGAGAGAATGCCTGCTCCTCAGTTTACCTCCTTCTGCTCAAGCCTCTCCAAACTTAGATCAAGCCTGACCCAGAGAGAATTCCCTATGATGTAGGCAAGAATATCCCCACTCTAAACTATGTAATAATCTAGAAAAGCCACATATCTTCACAGAAGCAGGGGACTGTGCTTCTTACTGGGGACATGGCAGCACATACATTTTAAATATGAAAAACATCCCCTCCTTCTAAGATCCCTGTATTGAAGTTTTCAAGGCACCTCATTTGGATTTTGTACAAATTGAGAAATAAACTAATGAGCATCAGATAGAAGCCAAATTAATAAAATACAAATTAATAAAGGAGAATATGAAATAGATTTCATACAATAGACAAAATAATCAAGAAGCTGGAAGATATTACTACTATAATGATTGATACAGTTTGACTGTGTTTCCACCCAAATCTCATCTTGAGTTATAATAATTTCCACATGATGTGGGAGGGACCCATTGGAAGGTAATTGAATCATGAGGGCAGTTACTCTCATATTTCTGTTCTTATGATAGTGAGTGAGTTCTTACAAGATCTGATGGTTTTATAAGGAGCTTTTATCCCTTTTGTTCAGCACTTCTTCTTGCTGCTGCCATGTGAAGAAGGACATGTTTGCTTCCCCTTCCACCATGACTGTAAGTTTTCTGAGGCCTCCTCCGCCCTGCAGAACTGTGAGTCAACTAAACCTTTCCTTTACAAATTATCCAGTCTTGGATATGTCTTTATTAGCAGCATGAGAACAGACTAATACAGTGATGAAGGCATATGTTTCTTCTCCCAACAACAAAAAAAAAAAACAAAGGCAATTAGAAATTCCAGGAGAAACAAAAAACTTTAAAAAGTTACAATAACCAAAATATCAAGCAAACAAAACATGATATGATTCTGGGTAATCTATAGAGTACAAGAAAAGTGATTCCAATTGACCTTGATGCTAGGAATATTGTTTTTCAAATTACAAAGATATTTTGACATTAGACTTCTAGAGAAGAAACATGATCCTCATATACTACATGGTTCTACAGTGAACCACACTTCATAGCCCTGTCCTTAATAACACACAAACTTCTAACAATAACACAGAAAGTTATAACCCACAAATATTCCACTAACCATCATTTTGCTTCTCTTCTTAGAGCCTGTAAGGGTTTTGGCCCAGCTCACTTTTTAAAATTTATCTAAGGAATTATAAATTTTTTTTGCTTACTAAATTTCATTATGGTAGGCAGAGGTATTCAAAATCGTTCCATTAAACTAAGCTAAAAAAAATTCCATTGGACACACTTAAAAAAATGTTCATTCTAAATGACCCTTTTCCCCATAAAAAGTCATCAATGAAAAGGCAGACCAACCCATTTTCCCTCTCATTCCTGCTCCCAGCACACAGTGCTCAGAACCACAGTGACACATAGCTGTGAGGCAAAGTCAACAGTAACACTAAAAATTAAGCCAGGCCTCAGGTCACAGTGGGGAAGGAGGCCTGGATTCTTGCCCAGCCACTAACCATTTAGCATCTACCAAATCCCAGTCTGAGTGAAGTGTTTACATTTTCAATGTGGACAACAAATTTTTTAAATCTTTGGTTTGGTTTGGTTAACCAAGGCAAATACAACCATGCACAAAGGATTCCAGGAATGCCAGTGAGCAGGGCTTATCCCAAGAACATCTGTCTTTAGGACTACAAAGCCACTCCAGCACTAGGTAAGGGCCGGACCCCAATGCTGGAATACCAGACTGTGAGGCCCAGAAAGCTCAGGGCAAACTGTTACATCTTCCTATATATCAAGTTTCTCGTCTGGAAATGGAAATCAGGACAGCACTCAACTCACAAGGTTGCTCTGGTGATGAAATGAACAATCATGTGTGGGGTGCTCAGGAAATTGTTCCTGAACAGGAAGCATTCGATACAAGCGAGTTGTGACTATGGCTTGAGCTGTTATTGCCTTTCTCTGTGGGAATCCACCACAGGATGGAACAAAGGAATGGGGCAATGAGATGTGGAGTGAGAGAAAAGGACAATGACCTATGTAAGCACCTGTGCTACACGGACTACCAAGTTTCAGGTGGAAAAGCTCCTAAGGACAGCAGGCCAGCCATCAGTCATCCATATCTGACCTCCCAGGTGGCACAGACTATGCTTTTTCCCAGAGGCAGCCAACAGGGCTTCCAGGGAGTGAAGCCTGTGAAGGTCCTCACAGCTGCAGCCTGGGCACCGCTCTACCTGCCGTAGGTGAGCTGGCTGCTACAGCCGAGGAAGGCAAGCCTCTCTCCCAAGCAGAACCCAGGCTGGGGCACTAGGAAGCAGTCTACACTTGTGGCAGCATCACACTGTCCGTCACAGCTGCCACCGCCATAACCCAACATTTGAGGAAGCTGGGGTTTCCTACAATGCCTGTGTAGCCTCTGATGACTTACTTAAAGGGAGTTCTGTCCTTGAAATGTCACAGCCACAAGCATCTAACATTCGTGGGCCACATCAAATGGGGAGAGATGCCCAAGGACTTTCCTCTCCTATAACAGAAAAAAAATCCTTACCCCACAGACAGCTTTCTGGCTGTGCATCTGTGAATGTGACCCAGATACTCTACTAATTGGGGAAGGGCTAGATGTCAGCCCCTAGGTCTTTGTGCCAGAGACCCAGAGGTCTCATTTGGAAAAGCTTCTATAAAGGACATACACTGGACTCTGACCATAAAAACCCCACAACTCTCTCTCTAGGGCATGTTACTCTCAGTACCCACTGCTGTGTGTCTCCTCCTGCCATTGTAACCACAGAGGCTCCTCATAGCATCTTAGCGTTGCAGTTACCTAAATGCACCGTGAATCCCTGGGGGGCATACACCTGCTCCAGGTCATCTCTGGCATGATCCACAGTGCTGAGAGGAGGGCGTTCAACATGTGTGCACAGAATTGAAGCAAATTCAAAATGGAAATTCTTTCAAATATCCATTTCAGATACACATGTCCTGTGCTATGTACTAGCTCTGGTTGTATTTCTCTCTAGCTCTTTGGTCTTTGAGGAAAAAGGCAGTAGATGTATCTTTTAAGGAGAAACGTTTATGGATGGAGCTGGAGGCCATTATCCTCAGCAAACTAATGCAGAAACAGAAAACCAAATACCGTATGTTAATCACCTATAGTGGGAGCTAAATAATGAGAACTTACGGACACAAAGACGAAAACAACAGACACTGGGGTCTACCTGAGGCGGGAGGGTGGGAGGACGAGAGGAGCAGAAAAGATAACTACTGGGTGCTGGCTTAATACCTGGGTGATGAAAAAATCTGTGCAACAAACCACCATAACATGTGTCGACCTATGTCACAAACCTCTGTACTCCCGAGCCTAAAGTAAAAGTTTACAAAACGGACAAATGTTTAAATTTCAGTTGTTAAATATGTAAACAACTGCCATAGAAAACAAACGTTATTTAGCCATTCTCTACCCACCCAAAATGCTGCAATCATATGCTTTTAAAAAGGTTTATGAGTCAAATTATATCCTGAAGAGTGGTCAAGACAACTCTATATCCTATTCACAATCTTGGTCTTGAGCCCGACAACTACTCAGCTCATGCATCCTTCTTCTTATGTTGACACTTTTTAAAAATCAACACTGATGCCTGATGAGAAGCTAAATAAACTGATGACAATAGCAAAAACCTCCCCACTTCTTACAGACAAAAGTAAATAAACACAAAGAAAACAGAATCTGCAGGTCATTATTGGTATTTGGTGACCTCTGGTGGTCAAGTCCCAGAAGTTTCCATATGAGGAAACAATCTGTGTATTTCATAGACGGCCTCTCTGAGGATCATTCAGGCTAAAGACTTCATCCCACAGGACTTCTGCAGCAAGGAAGCAGGTCCTGCTTCCCTCCTCCCCGCATCTGTGTGTGTGAGAGGATGATTAAAAAAAAAAAAAAGGATAACATCAGCCTTAGCAGAACAGGAGGGGGAATGCGACCCTGCTTCTCAAAACACACACAAGACAGGCCTGGGAAGGCATAAAACTGCAGTGGATGAGCTGCACTTTCAACTCCCCAACACCATGCTCCATCTGAGCAGATGGCTGAAGCTGGCCACATCACGAAAGTGTCAACAAGTGAGCCAGTCAGCTTTGCCTTATTAACATCAGGGAAACACATTCTGTGAACACCACACATTTTCAAGACATTACTTTAGAGAATGTCCTAAATAGCCTCCCCTTACATCACCCTCTGTTATGCTACACTTTCCTAGGAGGCAGAGGTCTCACTGTGCTCACATCAGAGGGTTTTCATTCCCACCAACCCCATTCAACTCAGTCCCCACACTGAGCCCCTGTGCAAGACCTTACAGAGACGCTCCTTACTCTCCCCTTTGCTGCAGAAGGAAAGGCAGGCTCTGAGGATGGTGAATGCCTCTGGCCTGGCCTTTCCTTGCACACTCCTGCATGGGGAGTTTCAGTGAAGCGTGGTGTTCATCAGGTAGGTGACTGGTTTTCTCTAGGCCATTCCATAACTCCCTGATACGGTTTGGCTGTGTTTCCACCCAAATCGTATCTTGAATTATAGTTACTATAATCCCCACGTGTCATGGGAGGGACCCGGTGGAGATAACTGAATCATGGGGGCGGTTTCCCCCATCTTGTTCCTGTGATAGTGAGTGAGTCCCATGAAATCTGATTGCTTTTGCTCAGCACTTCTCCTTGCTGCTGCCACATGAAGAAGGATGTGTTTGCTTCCCCTTCTGCCATGACTGTAAGTTTCCTAAGGCCTCCCTAGCCATACTGAACTTTGAGTCAATTAAACATCTTTTCTTTATAAATTAACCAGTCTCAGGTATGTTTTTATTAGCAGTGTGAGAATAGACTAACACATTCCCATTAACTACTAAATTATATATGAGTTGATCACTCGTGTGTTCAGAATCTCTTTAGTGGGATGGGTGGGATAAATGGATTATTGGGATAAATGGTGAAGGATGGGTGAATGACAGATGGGTGGATGATGGATGAACGGAAAGATAATGAATGATGCATGGATGATGAATAGATGATGGATGGATGATGAATAGATGATGGATGAGGGGATGGCGGGTGAATGGGTGGATAGGTGGATGGACACAGAGAGACAGGTGGATGAACAGGTGGGTAGATGGGTGGGCAACAGATAGAATGAAGGACAGAAGAGTAAAAAGATTTCCATGACATGCAGGGCTCTACTAGGTCTTGCACTGAAACTAAATTAAAAAAACAAAACAAAACAAAAACACAAATCCCTACCCACTAAAGGTTGTGTTAGTAATGATACAAAATGAGATCAATTGATAACAAGAATAGATGAACACAAAGTGATCCCAGAAGAAAATCAGAGTAGGTGACCTCCAAGCAAAAAGAAAACAGACTAAGGCCTGGTCGTGTTATGGCAGTAGCTACAAACATTGAGGTTATTAATGCGAAGAGGCTGAGTAACCTTCTGCTCAGGAGGAAGTGTCATGGCTCCTGGTTTGTGGCCATTAGGACAGATAGAATGTCATTCTCTGACACCTGCTGATCTGCCCCAGCTCCAGCCAGTAGCTGAAGCACACAGGCAGAGTGGTGGAGAGGCAGATGACCAGGAGCTGGACACCCCGGTGAGGATTACTGATACTGGGACCTCTCTGGCACTGTATCAGAGCTTGGGTGAAGGGGCAACACCGAGCAAGACCCCACAGCAGTGGCAGTATACAGCCTGCTGTGCCCACTCAACACAGCACAGGCCCACAGAGCCACACCACCACTCCCGTGCAGTGAGAAGGGCCCGTGCTGGCCACTGAGCAACCCCTGCTGCCTCTCAAGGCAACTTGGATGCCCTCAACCTCTTCATTGCTAGAATTGTCCATGAACCCTTGCAGTCAGAAGGTCACAAAAAGGTTACTCAAGGACACAGTATCCCATTTCAAACCCCCATCAGCAGCAGGCGAGACTTTTCCATGCCTTGCTGGGACCCGTCACTCACACCCAACAATGCACCCTGTAGGAAAACATCGAATGTCTATTGCCGGTTCTGAGAATCCCCTGAAGCCAGTTTCTTCCCTTTGCCCTCCCAGCAGCTCCTGGGGATGGGAAGAGCTACCCCAACTCACATGTGGCACCCTGTACAACTTGGAGATGGTCGTTCAGGCTCTCAGGACTGGCTGAGTGTGTCTGCCGCCCAGCACCCACTTGCCTGAAAAGACAGCCCAGAATGCTGGTTGCACTCGGTGTGTGGCTCCGCAGCTCAGCTGTTGCCTGTGACTCTGTAGACCCAGCCCTGAGCACACTCCCAGACCACCAGGGCCACACTGCCAAGTGTAGGTGGGCATGACCCCAGTGCCTGCTTACAGTACAGTGCACGAGTGAGGAAACGTGAAGCTCATACTGTGGGGAGCAGTGTCTGAGACAGAGAGGAAGAAAGAAAGGAGACTCCTGGTTCTGGACAGAAGGGCCACATGGAGTTAGATCAAAGAGGCAGGGGCTTTGGATGTGAATTCTGATTCAGACCTCATTCACTCTTTCAACTCCTATTTGCTATGTGTCGACTATGTGCCCAGCCCTGTGTGCGAAGCTGAACACACAGCAGTGGATGAGGCTGGCAGGGCCCTGGCTGCGTGGAGCTTTTAGGCTAGTGAAGGAGACAAAACCCACCTATTACACATGAGTTGCTACACACATGAGTTGTAATAAATGCTATAAGCAGGGAGTCCAGTGCCTTGGGAACAGGTGACAGAGGAACCACATACAGACTGAGGCCTTTCCAAAGAAAGGACAGTCATACAAGCTCTAAAATGTACATGAAAAAGGGGGGTCTCCCCAGCAGGATGGCAGCACGTGTGAGCCCCCTCCCACAGTGACATAGGGGAGAGACGGAAATGAGGTCAGAGGGACAGAGGCCAATGGAGAGAGGGGGTGCAGTGAGGGTCATGAAGGATCCTGGATACAGGAACAGAACTTGGGCCTTGATCCTGGAGGCCCAGAGGGTGACAAGGGGGCTGAGACAGTGCTAGTGTTTCACAACCATATCCATGTGTTCTGTGCAGGGGTCTTAAGGAGCAGAGCCCACAGCAGCAGTGTCGCCTGGGAACCCGGAAATGCAGATTCTCCACCCGATCCCAGAGCTGCGGAATCACACGTCATGGGGGTGGGACCCAGCTACTGTGCAGCACCCAATTTACAAGATGAGCTTGTCTTAGCTAAAATATTTACCTCTGTGCAAAATCAACCCCAGAGAATGGGCTAGACCTCATTTACATTTCTTACCCTCTCAGGTGCCCCAGCTTCCTCCTCCTTCTGAAAAGGCTTCCCAGCCTCCCAGCACAGGCTGCAGGGGTCTCCCAAGCCCCCACTCCCAGCCCTCCCAAACACGTTCACTCCCTTTTCCTCCTGTTCTTGCTAATCATTTAATTTGTCCTGGTATTTCTGACACAAATTAGATGATGGTCAATATGTCAAAGCTTTAAGAGAAAACCCAAAAGTTCTGAGGAGTGCCATGAAAATGAAAGATAACCACGAAAAATATGACATTTGGGCAAAGTTTAAAATGACCGGGCATGCTCAGCCTTGAGTGAATGTCACTGTGGGGAGCCACGGTGACAGTTTTCTAATACACAAGGAATGCATGTAGGAGAAGGGGATCCATTTTTCCACTCTTCAGCAAGAGCAGAAGGAAAAGGACCATCTTAGGTTTCAGCCGGGAAAATATATGTCATGTGTTTGAGCCATAGGAGACGAAGAGCTGCCAAGAGGGCCGGTGAGATCATCCTCGCCAGAGATGCTGGAGATGAGATCACAGCGGCCTGGGTCATGGCCGGCAGGGTGCCTGGACCACGCAGAGTCTCAACTTTACTGGGCTCTGTGCAGGGTCTTCCCACTGCCTGACAATCCCATTGCCTGGCAAGGTCTGAATGGGCAGGGCAGGTGCTGATTCCAGGTTACTACGGTTTGCTTCAGACACCTGGGAATTCAAAGGACGCTATGCACCTCTGCGAAACATTGCATATTGCCTTGTTACCTGGAGGCCAGGATACCAGGCATTTTTTTCATGGGAAAGCCCACGTCTTCCCTTCCTTTAGCCAACTCCTGTCTTCCCAGTAACAGCAACGGCAGCAGCAGCGACACCAACAACAGCAACAACCATCACACGAATAACAGCCACAAGCTATGGAGCATTGCTCTGGGCCAGCACTGCACACGCATTCTTCATACATGCCTCACCACCATCCTAAGACCCATTTCACAGATAAAGAAACTGAGGCCTAGACAGCGCTATGGCCTGTCCATGGCCCCACTGCTGGTCATGGCCAGGATGAGACTTGAGCCCAAAGCTTTCCTGCCCGTAATCATGATCACGCCTCCATGTTGCCAGGAATGAAATCTACACATCAGACAACCAGTAAAGGAATTGATGCAAATGTGGCCCCCAAGACCCTCCTGGGCCTGGCAGGGGCTGGCCTGTGATGATGTTCAGTAGAATGGAAAACACGAGCCTTTTCAAAATCACCATTCTGGCTCCTCTCCCTGAGACATCACCCCCACCCACTCCAGATCTGGTGATATTTAAAACCAAGGCCCTCCCCAAAGGCCCCCACCCCTGCCTGGTCTGGTCTGCACCACCCCATGCCTTGCCCCACACAACCCCACCTTGGACCTCAATGAGCCTGCAGGGCTGCTGGTGGCATGGACGTCCTTCATGCATCATCACCACCTCCAAAACCAGCAAGAGCGCAGGGTTTCCTAGCAGCCTCCCTGGCCATTGACCACCATGTGTTTTTGATATGCAGCCAGCACTCTCCGCAGAGGGCCCCTCAGTCAGGACGGTCTACAGGCTACTGCAATTAGAGGGGATACTGTGCAGAGACTGCTGTCATGGCTTCAGCTAAGCCTGCATCTGATGTTTAGCCAATCTTCCCTTTTATGCAATTCTAGGCTTGCCTGGCTTTCGTACTTTGGCCTCTCTCTGGTGTCCTGAGGATGGCTGAAATGGCTTCTATTGCAGACCTGAGGAACCAGTTTTCCTCGGCACTCTGATGCTGTCTGTGCTGGTACCTTCACCACAAGGCTCTCTGGGGTCTCACTCAATATCAGACAGTTCGGCCAAGGGACCTGGGCCCCTCCTGACATGGGACTTTAGACCTGAACACCCACCTGGCCCCACTTAAAGAGCCACCACAAAATAAGCACAGGAACTAGGGTGCACCAGCGGGCTGAGGTCAGGCCCGAGTGCACGTTGATGGCCACAGCTGTGGCCCCTTGCAGGAAACACCACCATAAGGGGAAGCCCGGGTCAGGGCAGGCTGTCTGTGAAGCGTGGCCGACCTCAAAGCGAGTAAAGAAAGATTTTCCTGCTATTCAGATGACTGCGGGCTGATGTCAGGCCTAAAGTCAGGTGAATGATATTTATTCCTTCTTGATGGAAAAGCTGGACTCAGGCCCCAGATGTATATTCCTGGGGAGTCTTAATTTTTCTTCCAGCTTTACCAAGCTCAGTGGAACTTACTTAAAGCAGGCTTTTCCTTCATGCAGAGACAGAGAAGGCCCAAAGTAGCCTGGGGCCCTGGGGAAGAGAAGGAGGCCCTTCTAGAGCTTTGCTCTCCACGCTCCTCTGTCCAAACCAATATATGGGAGAGTCAGGGCGGGCGAGGCAGAGATGGCTCCCGGAGGTCTGGCCTCATTGCCTCCAGACTGTGATGGAGAATGTTACACCCTTGTACAGGGTTACAATGTTACACCTTGTACAGACACAAGAGCATCAACACTCCTAGGTGAACTCAGCCAAGACATGCCGACCTTTGCCCACACGAGCCAGCCCTTAGCTGCTTCTCCAGCAGATGTATTTACTCTGAACATCCCGTTCTCCCTGGTCATCTCTCCTGCACAACGCCTGTGCCCCAACCCCATGATTAGCAGCACACATCTGGGATCCAGATGGGTGGGACCCCCTCTTAAGAAGTGCGTGGAAATATTCCCTGTGGATGGACACCTGGCACTCCTCAGCATTTAACCGGGAGCCCTGGCCATATTATACCAATCATGGCTCGAGAACCTCAGCTCCTGAAATTGTTACTCATCCCTGAGCCATGAGAGAATTAAAAGTAGATAAATTCAAATCAGAGTCAGCTACCTTCATGACACCCTCAGCTTGGAAAGCCACAGCTAATCTCGAAGGGGTCAGTGCTGCCAGCATGGCATTGAATCTTGCGCTCTTGTTCCTAATAGGAGAACGGTACTGGCCATCTGGAGCCACGGAACCAAACCTGTGGAAAAGAGAGGTGGGGTTTCACAAAAAAGCAGGACATAGCACCACTAGAAAAGAAGTCGGGTGGCTCCCATGTGCACACAGGGAAGTGCTAGGATTTCCCCATCCTGGAACTCCCCCCTTGAGACAGAAAGTAGATAAGAACAGGGGGAGTCCCCTCCAAGAGATGCTAAGAAAGGCTTGACTCATGGGAGGTAGTGGTTTCCTGAGACATTAAACCCGCACCAGAACCTGACTGTGCAGACCGCACACTGACCCACTTTTTAAAAATTGAGATGTAACTCACATACCATAAATTTTTTCCCTTCAAAGTGTACAATTCAATGGATTTTCTTAAAGCCACGAAATTGTACAACCATCACCATGATCCTATTCCAAATCATTTTATCACCCCAAAAAGAAACCCCACCCTCCTCATACTACTCCCCTCCCTCCAGCCCTTGGCAACCATTAACCTACTTTCTCTCTCTATGGTGCCTGTTCTGGGAAAAAATTCACATATCAGATGTGGTCTTGATGTCTGGCTTCTTTCACTTAGCATAATGTTTTCAGGGTTTGTTTATGTCATAGCATATGTCAGTACTTCAATTCTTTTCATGGTTGAATAATATTCCATTGTATGGATATGCCATGTTTTCTTTCCTATTTCCTCAGTTGATGGATATTTGGATTATTTTCACCTTTTTCCTATTGTGAATAATTATGCTATGGACATTCGTGTATAAGCTTTCGTGTGGATATGTATTTACAATTCTCTTCTAGACAATGTTTACACATACCTAGGAGTAGATTGCTGGGTCATAAAATGATAACTTTACACTTTTGAGGAATGGCCAAACTGTTTTCCTAGTTGGTGCCACCATTTTGCAGCCCCACCAGCAATGTATAACGAACAGTCCTAGTTTCTCTATCCTCCCCAATACTTGTTATTGTCTGTCCCTTTAATAAGAGACATTGGCCGTGTGTGATGGCTCACGACTGTAATCCTAGCTCTTTGGGAGGCCAAGGCGGGTGGATCACCTGAAGTCAGGAGTTCAAGACCGGCTTGGCCAACATGGAGAAACCCCATCTCTACTAAAAATAGTAAAATTAGCTAGGCATGGTATTGCATGCCTATAATCCCAGCTACTCAGGAGGCTGAAACAGAAGAATTGCTTGAATCCAGGAGGCAGAGGTTGCAGTGAGCTGAGATCGAACCACTGCACTCCAGCCTGGGAAACAGAGTGAGACTCCATCTCAAAAAAAAAAAAAAAAGACATCTTAGTAGGTGCAGAGTGGCATTCGTGGTGGTTTTGATTTGTATCTTCCTAATGGCAGTGACGTTGAGCATCTTTTCAAATGCTTAGCAGTCATTTGTAAATCTTTAGAGAAATGTCTATTCAGATGATTTTTACTCATTTTAAAATTGAGTTATTTGCCTTTTTAATTCTTGAGCTGTAATAGTTCTTTCTATATTCTGGATACTTCAGCCTTATGATATTACTATATATGATTTACAAATATTTTCTCCCACTTTGTAGGTTTTCACTTTATTCATACTGTTCTTCAATGCAAAAAAGTTTTTTATAACTTTGATGAAGTCCAATTTATTTTTAATTTGGTTAGTTGTGCTTTTGGTGCCACATGTAATAGATTGTTTGAACCAACGTCACAAAAATGTATACCTGTGTTTTCTTCTAAGCTCTTACATTTAGGTCTGTGATCCCTTTTTAGTTGATTTTTGTATATGGTATGAAGCAAAGGTCCAGATTCATGCTTTTGCACATGGCTATCTAGTTTGTCGCAGCACCATTTGTGGAAAAGACTATTCTTTCCCCGTTGAATTGTCTTGGCTTTGCAGTGGAATATTAATTGACGGTAATTGTAAGGATTTATTTCTAGACTCTTCATTCTATTCCAACGTCCATACATCAATCCTTACGCAAATACCACACTGTCTGGATTACTTTGTAGTAAGTTTTCAAATCACAAGTGTAAGTCCTCCTACTTTGTTCTTCTTTATCAAGATTGTTTTGGCTATTCTGAGTTTCTTGCATCTCCATATAAATGCTGGTGGTTCTAAGGGGAGCTGGGGGGCTTTAGCACCCACCAGGATAACTGTGAAGATGCTTTTATTGTTTCCATTTTATTTCCTATCAATTCACAGGAGGAAAATGTTAAGCAGAATTTGGTTAACTAAATTGCTTAAACCAAGGTCACAAAAATTTACACCTGTATTTTATTCTAAGCGTTGTGTAGTTTTAGCTCTTACATTTAGGTCTGTAATCCATTTTGAGCTGATTTTTGTAAATGGTATGAAGTAAAGGTCCAACTTCATGCTTTTGCGCATGGCTATCTAGTTTGTCCAAGCACCATTTGTCAAAAAGACCATTCTTTCCTTATTAAACTTAAAAAAAAATTGTTTTTTTCTTTTCCTTTTTGCTTTATTGTTTTTAATTGACATATAATAATTATACATGATGGAGTATAGTGTGATGTTTTGATACATGTATATATTGTATAATAATAAAATCAGGGTAATTGGCATATTGATCATCTGAAACATTTATTGTTTTTTTGAAATGAGGACATTCAAAACTTGTAACTATTTTGAAAAATACAACACATTATTGTTAACTATATCACCTGTCCAGTATCACACCAGAACTTATTTCTTCAATCCAACTGTAACAGTATCCACTGACCAACCTCTCCCTATCCCCTCTTCCTTCCTACCTTCCCCAGCCTATGGTAACCAGTATTCTATCCTCTACTTCTTTAACCTCCATTTTTATAACTTTTATTTTAAGTTCCGGGGTACAAGTACAGGTTTGTTACCCAGGTACTCTTGTGTCATGGGGGTTTGTTGTACAAATCATTTTAAGACTTTTTCCCACACAATTTTCTTAAGCTTTTGCCATCTACTACAACATTTATCTACTGGTAACAAAAAAGAGGAAAGCATTCAAGTAAAATCCATAGGGAGGCAGGAAGACAGCTGGTTGTGTGCACCCTGATTGCTGGCTTTGTCACCGATTTAACATGACTATAGCTCAGGGTTTTTATTGGATGTGTGAAACGCAGCTGAGAAAATTAAAGGTGCTTGGTGTCTCTCAGCTTCTGTAAAGGAACATCATTAACGCCTAGAGCTCCACTTCCAGAACACACCTGGAAGCTGGAAGATAGTGCCTTATCCCCCACCACTCACAAAGGAAGCAATAGCACCCATCTGTTTATAACTGGCAGAAGAAAAAGGAAAAAACCTTAATTCCCCACAATAAGAAATTGATTATATAACTTGTAAAGCATTTACTTAACAGCCTAACATAGTGGTACTAAAGATAATAATGCATGTGTGTTCTTAGCATTAGATAAAAACATTTGCTATATAATGTTAAATGGAAACTATGGATTATTTTACAAATAGAATCTAGAAGTGGATCTTGTTTAGTAAAAATCTGACATCTCTTTAGACATATGGGCATAGAGAAAAGTCTGGAAAGATGTATATTAAAGTATAACAGTCATTATGTCTGGACAGTAGCGTATTGAATAATTTTACATTTTTTTCTATCTGCAGATCTATCTTTTCCAATTAGTTGTCAACAAGCCTGTAAGGGTGGTTATGGGAAAACAGCCCAAACACGCAGCCATGAGACCCAAGAACCAAGCCAACTTTGGAGACCAGTGAGATCACCTGCACCATAGACCTGAGTTAAGGAGAAACGACTCACTTATCCAGCAGGTTTTCCCTAGGTATCCGAACCTTGTGAAATATTAAAATTCCATTGTCCACACCATGCAGACCTGGAAAGAATAGAAAGGGGGAATCTATGCAGCATCAGAAGTATTTTCCCTACTACTTCCCACATCTGTCTCCACTAAAATACAAAGCCCTTTACTTTACTTTCAGAATTGTTGGTGCTTTTTCCTTTGGGTGGGCATGGGGATGTTGTTTCCTTGATGAGCTATGCCTGTTTCTTCCACCAGCATGGCCCCTTCCTCTCTAGCAAGAATGAGGAGAATGGAGAATGGGCTTTCCTTCTGTGCAGCCTGCGTGCTTTGGGGATATGGAGGATGCACACCCACCTCCCAAGCAGTGACTGTGATTAAGAAAGGGAGAGTTCCAAGCAACTGAAAGAATGGGAAGCTGAAGACAGAAGCAGGGAAGCAGGCTTGCTCTCCCCAGGAATGGGGAACAAGTGCCCAAATCCCTCCTCCCTCCCAGTGTTCTCTCATCTGCACACAGGGCAAACTAGTGACAGCAAATGCCTACAAGACAAGGGAAAATAGCCACAAGGACAGCAGGAAGTGGGGGAAGCAACGTGGGGCGGGGAGGGAAGAGGGGTGGTCCTGAAATCTGGCAGATACATTTCCTAAAGACACCTGCCAGAGTCTGGGGTCTTCTCTTTGTTTGTGAAAACTTAGAAAGATTGAATCTAGGGGAAAACAATCTGTCTTTAGTAAATGTCTTTATTTAGAACTTCACCCCTTGACAAGGACATACTTGCATTTAGCAGCTTACAAGGACACCAGAGATTTTCTGCTGTTGCCAGTGTTTTCAATGTCTAGCACAACTTCACAGAGCTCAGCCTACTGCTCTGCTCTCAGCAACGTTTGACATGCAAGGCACTTTTAAGGAGCCCAGCCCAGCCAGGGCCTCGGTCACCCCTGAAAGATACATCTAAAACCCTCACAAACCCATCTGCATCCATGCCTGCAGCTGTGGCAGTAGGCAGTAAACACTAAGGGCCAGGATGGGACTGTCCCTTCCACCAAAGGATGGGCCACTTCTTCCCTCTTTTCTTCCTGCTCTTCCTTCTCTTTTTTTTTTTTTCTTCTCTCTCAGACTCCCTTCCTTGGCTTGGCTTGACCTTGGCTATGAGTATTCATGGGAGCATACAGGCATGTCCTGATCTCATCAAGCACTACGGTTAAAATTGTGTCCCCACAAAATTCATGTGTTGAAAACCTAACCCTTATACCTGTGTATGTGACTTTATTTGAAGATAGAGTCTTTACAGATGTGGTCAAATTAAAATGAGGTCATTGGGGTGGGCTCTAATCTAAATGACTTCTGTCTTTTGTAAGATGGGGCAATTTGGAGACAGATATGCACAGAGGGAGAACACCAGGTTAACATGAAGACAACCATTTACAAGCCAAAGAGAGAGTCCTGGAACAAATCCTTCCCTCACCACTCTTAGAAAGAACCAACCCTGCTGATACCTTCGTCTTGGGCTTCCAGCCTCCAGAACTGTGAAACAATACACTTCTACTGTTTAAGACCCCCAGTTAATGGTACGGCAGCCCTAGCAAACTAAGGCACTGAATTAGTCATCAGGACTCATCAAGGGCCTCATAAGCACATATGTTTAACCTCCTAAAATAGGTGGCCAGGGGTGCAAAGAAGAGAGCTGCAGCCACCCCTCTGAGAGCCCCCAAGTCTAAGGAGAGAGAAGATAGAACAGCATTGTGGGCAAAACTGCCTCGTTATTGGGAAATTTGAGAAGCTGGGGGAAAATTAGACCAATGCACATTCATAAAAGGCAATCTGCAACATTCCTGAACAGTTCTACATAAAATAATTCATGAGGCTTCAAAATCCAGACATCTTCCCTGGGGAATTTTTCTCCATGCTCACTGTTTCAGTGATATAACGTAGGTCAGAGTCTCCTTGAGTAGGGTGGGAATCAGGTAGGAAGAGTGAGCACAGGAGAGGGGTCACCTGGGAACTCACCCTCCTTGTATGTCATATCAATAGCTGTCACTCCTGGGTACAAGCTTCAATTTTCATCCCGGACAGGAACGATGAAACAGTGGGGCCCTAAGAAAGACATAGAGATCATTATTAAGCTCTCCTTTCTATAGCTTTACTCATTTCCTGGAATGGTATAAAATTTCTGTGATCCTCAAACTCATTGAGTTCTACAATTGTGTACCACACATGAGAACATATAATGCCAGATAAATTTCTTCATGCATATTTAGGAGATAAAGTTAGTACTGAATTATTTACAAGATAAAAGCAACTTTGTGAAATGGGTTTTCACTGGTAAATAGTACTAGTGAAGATAATTATTCTAGTTGTCTATGTTAGTGACAAACCTTGAGATCTTCCATCTATGATGAGCTGGGCAAAGACAGCTGCATAATTTCCATACATGGCGTTTCCAACATACATCTTCTCAGCATCTTCACATGGCGTGTCAATTACAAACTCCTACACAGAAACAGCAGAGCAACAGTGTTTCCTTTCCCATGGATCATTTCAACTCTCTGGCTCAAGGCAATGAATACCGTGAAAACAGACCCACACCGTCCAGGGTGCCATTTTCAGGGAATTTCACAGCAAAAGAGAAGACAACGGGAAGGTCACCTGGCTCCAGGTCTTGAAACCAATGCAGCTGACTGTGCTATCATCTCAATTCACTTATTTCACTTCCACCACAACTTTGAAAATGGCTGGAGATTAAAGTGATTTTTCGAGGAACAATCCAATCCAGAAAATAAGTTGCCAATTTTCAATCTTTAAAAGGTGTTTGTTCTCTCCCTCCCAGTCTCTCTTCTTCATAATACCAGGCTGACATGTGCTATTTGGCTAAGCCTGCCTGGCTTTAATGTACAAAGTCTTTCTTCAATTCTCTCTCTAGACTTCTTCATAGCAAAGTTTTGACCTTTAAATCATCTAACACCAAAACCTCAGAAAGCCCTGATGGTCTATGCTCGGCTGTCCACACCCCTCACTTGACCTGCAAGACTTCTAAGAAAGGATGGAACATCCAATGATCTGGGCCCTTAGATGGCTTGTCCCAGGGTCCACATCTGTGAGTTGCATTTTGTCTACTGGTGTTCACTTCTTCTGGGCAAAAATCCTCACTCTTTCCCAGGCTCCGAACCTTCCTGCCTCCATGACATGGGTCTTTGTTTAAATGAAAACCAAGTAATCAAAGGCCAGAACTGTATGCTTGGATACAGCAAGACTGATAGACAGCCATGCCTTATTCCCACCATTGCTTAGAGTATCAGCCCAAACAATTTTTATTTTTATAATAAGAAATCCCTCATTTACTCCTTTGAAAATGCCTCTCTATTTTCCTGACCAATGCATATCATAATTAAAGTTTCCCAAAAGAGGTTCACATGTTCAAGCTCCTAAAACAGAAGAACTTGTAAGTGAGTCTCTTTCTTAAGAGGGAAAAATTTTAGAATGTACCATGCAGTTTGTCTCTGAATACATCCAGGAATTCCAGCTCAAAACAGTCTGAAACTAACACTGGTCATAAAGAAGCAGGAAGAAAATGCAAGGGTTTTATTCTCAGGCTCGGCTCAAAACTCCATCTTCTCTTTCCTACGCTCTGGAAGCAGACACAAAGGTCACAGTGGAAATGCTCCCCCTCACTTCTTGGCTCTTCCCAATCTCCCTTGCCACTTGGGTTACCTTTAAGCCTCTTGCCAAAAAGGAACTGGCCCTGCTGCCAGCTCTGAATACAGGGCACCTGGGGCAATTTGGGAGCCCAGAGGAAATAGTAGAGAGTGGAACTGCACATTTAATTGGAGTTGACAATATTGAAGATGTGACTGAAGTAAATCAACAAGTTATTGATCATGCAAAGATTATCTCAGATTTCAGACTATAAAGTATATAGACAACACTTTCCCATTGGCCAAGAAATACAGTCTTGAAGCCTAAGAAAACATTCTCTGAAATATGTTTGCACAGGGAAACTTTTAACATGTGCAAGGGCCTTTCAGAAACATAAATGGACATGCTGAATCTTTTTAAGAGAAGTCTCTGGAGGCCACCCTTGTCTTATCAGGGCAGCCAGGGCTTTTCAAGGAGAGGCATTACTTGAGGCTGAGTGCAGTGAAAATTAACAGTAACAAAAATACAACCCATGTGGGTGGGGGCATGCTTACACCCAGGGTAAGAAAGGAAAGTGGCAGAGGAAACACTGGCCTGGCAGAAAAGATGTGGTGGGATGGGGAAGGGAGCAAGAGGCTACCCATCCCTATAAACATCTGCTACACCCTGGGAAAGGAGATTTGTCATTTCTGGCAAAATGCTTGCTTTGGAAAGTTTGCATCAGCCAAAACCCTGGTGTTAAAGCTGCATCTAAATAATGCACACCATGTGTGTCCGTTTCTGTAGTAATTATTTGTTGAAGCCCAGCAAAATGGTCAGTGTTGTAGGCACTGAAAAAGATGTCTTTGGCCAGAGAGTTCATAACCTCATTTATTTAGGCTATTTAGAATAAAGCATAAAAATAAAACTGTCTCTTATGCCTAAACTATCCGTACTACTCCCAATCTACCTCCCAAAAATAAATATAAAACAACCAACCCACAGGAATGAAAAAACAAAATATGTAAGAGGTTTAAATGATCCTTGGGGGAGAGAACACTTATTTAATACACTCCAGCATTTTGAAAGGGAAATGAAGGGGAAAACATAGAACCCAGTGAAGGGAGAAATCCATTCCCTGCTATGTCAGTTCTCAGTGGCATGAGTTTATGATGGGATTGTTCTCTCTCCCAGCCCCACGGGAGACAGTGTTCACCAGAGGCCCCTCATCATTATGATTGCGACTTTGCAGGTCCCCTGTCAGGCAGTGGCAGCTGCTGAGGCACACCAGGTAGCTAAGTCATTTATGCTGTTTGGGGAAAATGGGACCAACACAGGAAATTATTTTTGTGAAAAAAGCAATAATTGTAAAAAGAAACAAATAAATAAGAGCAGTGGGTGTTTTCCCCCATCAATGTCAGCAAGGTGACCTCCATACCATGGCTTTGGGAGAAGGAAAAAAAATTGGCCAGCCAAAAGCCAAAGGATGTTAGGTCAGCATGTCACCACTGGCAGAAAAGCCAAGCTGCTGAGGGCAGTCCCACCCGAACCTAACTTACTCATTAACTGCATAGCCAGAGTCGGCTGCTTAACCGATGGGTGAGCCTCCGTTTCCCCATCTGTAAAGTAGGGACAATAATATCTTTTTATAAGATTACAGAACATTTGAAATGATGTTACAAATGGACTACTTAGCCTGGTGCCTGGCATATCCATGCTCAGTTAACAGGATCAGTTTAATGTTGCGTTTCTGGGACTGTTGCTGCAAGGAAACAGAATACTACACAGAGGGAGTTTCATACAGAGCATGGTGCTTCATGAGTGGTCAGTGTAGGGCAGTGCTTATTCTTGTTCTTACTATGATCTTGGACATCATGGCTTTTGGAGAGAACTAACATCAGAGCAGGAGGAAAAGAAGGGCATCCTCCAGTATACCCTGCCCCTGAATCTGTCATTCCAGACACTGGCTGCCTCCAATCAGCATTCGTGGGTCAGGAAACTCTGCTAACAAAAATCCACACACTCAAGGACAAACTGCAAAAACAAAGAATAGATGGAGCAGAGCAGCCGCATAGCCAGGCAGCACCTGCAGCCATGTTCAGGCACATGCTTGCACACACGGACTGACACAGCCTCATTTCTGGAAAGAACCTCAACATGTATTTATCCCTTTGTAATTCTTAGGAACACCCAATATTAAGCAAGAAATTATAAAGAAGAGTGAGATAAGAACACAGGTGCTTTCTTTTTCCACGTTGGCGGTGGGGCAGGAGGTGGGTGTAGGAGTTAAAGAGATGGGCATGAGGGTTACAGAGCAGCGTCCCCACGGTACGTTGTGATCCACTATGGACAGAGATAGCAATGTGGAGAGACTTAGTTAACATCTTTTTAATTATCAAGAAGGGAAGGGAAAGGAAGAAAAACAAAGAAAAGAAAAAGAAAGGGAAAGGAAGAGAAAGAAAAGAATGAAAAGGAAAAACCTTAGCACTGACCACACGTAATACAGGTGGAACAGTCAGATTGTTTGGTGCCACTCTTGTTTCTGTTGTCATGTAAAATGTCAGTGCAGGTCAAGGTGCGAGACAGCACATGATCCCAGTACAGACGACTCAGCTCCTGCTAAGGCAGCCCCAGCACAGTCAGTGCCCTCCTGACACATGGCACAATGGAGAGAACCAACAAAGGCTTCTCCTCCAGTCCTTTCCTGCTACTGTTAGAAAAGGCTAACCAAATGGCTTTAGTGTTCTTCTCTCGGAGTTATGACAAGGGATTACATTCACAAATGTAAATAAAGTGTCGGAGCAGTGCCCAGTGCCTCAAACGTACCATATAAATGTTGGCTGGGGTTGGGTTCATGATGGCTGAACACATAGACATCTGCTCTGAATCACAGCTCTCTTGGCCAGAAAGCACACACAGAGAGTGTGAAGCTGGACACAGAAAGAAGGAGATCTGGTTCTGTCCAGGTTTTCTGCTGCCCTGGACAGCAGGAGAAGGACAGATTCCTCACCTGGGCAGAGAGGTCAAAGGTGGCTTCGGTCTGGATCCCTCTCACATTGCTCCCCTGGCCCCTCTCGGTCATTGCAAACATCCCAGTGTATTTCTGCTCCTGTAGTTTACCAGATGTTAGAAGGGAATTAGCTGGTCTGACAGTTGCTCCAAATTCAGACCTCCCAGACCATTAAGAAAGATGTTGAGAGAGAGAGAGAGAGGTGGGTTGGAGAAAATTATTAAAACACAGTCTGATGATAGCGAATGTGAGTTTAACAACATGACAGGCTCAATGCAATATAAAAAAGATAGTCTTGGAATTTTCGTTCTCAACAAGACTTTTGATGACACAAATTCTGTTTTATTTTGTTTTTCTTCAAACACATACATATGCATATCTATCTACTATATATTTTTAAGGCTCTCCATAGAAGACCAATATTGAGGAAATCACCATACCTGGAGTGGCTGAAACCACTTAGTAACATGTTCAGGGCTGCCGAGATTCCTGATAGCACCACCAAATAGCCAATAAATTATTCCACACTGGAAAAAAGGACAATACAAACCATCATTAGCAACAGCCAACAATCTAAAGACAATTAAATCCATGGCCAAACTCCTCAGGAAGCAGCTATTCAGCTCCCTGTGCTTTACGTAAGCCCTGCAAGTGGCATGCTTATTTGCCCTTCCTCTTCACTGCCTGGTGAGCTCCAGCTTCTCTCTGCAGATGTGGCTCATGAGTCACTCTCCTGGAGAGGCCCTCCCAAGTCCACAGAAAGTCAGTCCTCTATCCTCAGGCCTCCCAGATACCCCCATCAGATGAATGCTCTGAAACACAGAATGATTCTGCTTTGTCCTCTCAGGATCTAGCTTGGGGCCTGAGGAAGAAGACAAGTAAGAAGTGCATGTGCAATGACCCTCGACGTTGACCCCTGTCTGCGAGGTGAGTCCTGCTGTGAGAAACAGTGTTTCCTTTCAGGAAGGCAGAATGGAAGAGGCGATGCTGCAAAACAAGCAGGCACACAGCTTGGGATGAGCGCCTGGAGTTCTAATTCCAGGTCAGCTACCCACTGGCTGGTGGATCTTGGACAAAGACATAGTAGCCTCGGCTTCCTCATCTGATAAATGAATGGTGAGAGTACTTGCTTACTGAGCTACACACACACAAACTTGTTGAGTCTCACAACAACCCTGGAGAGAAGCCATCATCATCACAATTTAATTCGGGAAACTGGGATTCATGGAGGAAAAGTGTCTTACCCAAGGCTACACCCTCAGAAAGTGGGAAGGACTGAGGCTGAAACCCAAGCTGCCTAATGCCTAATGGTGCTTCATATGGTGGCCATGAGGATTCAGTGAGTCAACCACCAAGCCCTTTGCTTGGTCTTTTGTGGGTTTTTAGTTTGTTTTTTTTTTAAGAGACAGGGTCTCACTTTTTCACCCAGGCTGGAAGGCAGTGGCACGATCATAGCTCACATAGCATTGTTAAAATCCCAGGCTCAAGCGATCCTCCTGCCTCAGCCTCCTGAGTAGCTGGGACTAGGGACTACAGGCACACACTACCACATCTGGCTATCTTTTTTTTATTTTTAGTAGAGACGAAGTCTTGCTATGTTGCCCAGTCTGGTCTCAAACTATTGAGCTCAAGAAATCCTCCTACCTCAGCCTCCTGAAGGGCTGGGATTACAGGCATGAGCCACCATGCCCAGCCTGCCTGGTCTTTTGTGAACCCTGGAAAAGTGTCCCTGACAAAGAGGAGGAGAAAGAGAAAGAGGATGAGGATGAGAAGGAGAAGAAACAGGAAGAGATAGAGTGGCTTGAGCAGGGCCATTTGGAAGGAGCAGGGTGACTGACTGCAAAGACAGAAGAACTTGAACGTAGGGACATTTGCTGTGTCTACAGGTCAGAGTTCCTTTCCTGTCCTAGCTATACAACCCTAATCTTTACCTGGGGAGCCCTCCTCCTCTACAATCTGTACAAGTGGTTTGTGGGTGATGTTGACAGCACTCCCAGCTTTAGGATGAGTTGGGAGCCCAGGACTGGCCCAACGATGGCTCTCAGGATGGATTCATGATCTGGCTGGGTCCATTTGGCGTGCAAGCCAGGACACAAGGCTGAGCTATTGTGAAAGAAAAGGACTCTTTTGTGATGCTATGGAATCTGGAGGATGGAAGCCTGGAGCCATATAGCCATGAGCTGGTGAATGAAGCCAAAGTTTGAGGACCAGGTTGGGGGAAGGAGGCACAGTAGAGAGATGGCAGAGACCAGGTCCTGCACACCCAGACCTGAAGCCTGCTGCACAATAAACTCTTGAATTACAGCAGCCAATAAGTGCCTTTTTTGCTTAGGCAAGGTTAGAGTGGCCTTTTTTTTTCCTGGGGCCACTGCATCTAGATGAGCTCTCTGTTCATTCCCCACATGTATGAACAACCTGGTATTAACTTTGTGAAATGGTACTTGATCAATTCTAGCAGCTCGGATCAGCTAACATGCTCTGGCATCAGGACAGATGAATTTCACTAGTCACATCTGATATGTGAAGTGCTTTTTATTTGGAGAATCATAAATTATCCTGGGAAAATGATTCACACCCTGATGACTCAGCTCACTTCTCTACAGAATCATCGCGGGCACTGCAAATTGCATTACTAATTCCAACACGGGAAATGGAAGCAACCCAAATGGTACATGTTTTTCCCTAAACCGTTATCTTGGAGTTAAATTTTAAAAAATTATTTTTCTAAAACTAAAACAAGTTAGGTTTTCTACCTCTAAATCTCTTTGGCTGGTGCCTAATACACTCTTGACAATATATTCCTTTTCTAGGTTTTAAATCTTTTCCTCCTCTTTAGGAAGAGGAAAAAAAAAAACCTAGAGTGTTTTATCCACATTTTGAAAGCCCCATGCATGAAATGTCTTGGCATCCTGGCCTGTGGAAGTGAACCTGTAAGTTTGCAGGAAACTACAGCAGTTGACAGAGGCAGCATCTGCATGACCTCAATCCACACAGTCAGGTAAAGTGTGGGGTTCATTTCCCACAAAATCCATATCCTCTGAATGGCAGGTAATGCAACCAAGCCAGGCCAAATGCAGGTGGACATCTTGGGGACTGGAAGTGGAGGGCTCCCTGGCCTGACACGCTTTTAGCAGGTGCCCCCTGGGAGAAGCATGGGCTCCAGCCCACAGGACAGGAAGGAGACAGACAGGGAAGTAGGAAAGTAGAGGGATTCGGGGTAGATTCTGGAGGCAGAGCTGGTGGACAGGATTTGGGAGGAGAAGGAAAGAGAGGACTCTGGAGGACACCTGGGTCTATAACCTGAGTTTTCAGGAGGATGAGGACCTATTGATTGCAGTGGAACTGCTTGGAGGAGGGGCTGGGAGGGGCCAGAAGGAGGGGATGGACACCTTAAAACAGAAATACTGAGACTGATGGAAGGTAGGCATCAACCCATCACATGGGAGTGTCACAAGTATCCTCTCGGAGGACACTTGGGGCATTCCTGTCAGACTACCCGCATCCTGCCCCCAGCAGACCTCAGGGAACAGGACACAGAGAGGACCATTTGCTCTGAGAGAGACTGCAAAAATCAGCGGTGAGAGAGAAAAAGTAGAGTTGGTGGGGAGACACCTAATGAAAACTCCAATTTCAACTACGCACCCACCTTGTTTGAGAAAGCCCCTCTCTCCTTTCTCACTTGTCAAGGGAAGAAAAAGGACAGCTATGACATGGAGCATATGAGGTGATGGTCACCACATGCCCAATGAGGGCCGGCAGCAGCCTCCAGAGGCTGCAGTGCCAGCTAGCTGAGGGCTGGGAGGTGCAGCCAGGATAGCTCACAGGGGCTAAAGGACGGAACTATGGCAGGGCTTCTTAGCTTCTGAATAAAGAGTAAAAGGGGACATCCTGAAATGGAAGGGAAATCTGCTGGGTTAGAGGTGGGAAGGCAGGCTGGTTGCACCTCAACACACTAACGGAGCTACTGCCTGGAAGACTGTAGGGCTGGGTCCCCAGCCATGTCCCAGGAGGTTACAGTCCCCACCACTTATGAAGCTCCTGCTACCAGCCAGGCTTGGCATGGGGATCCTGGTAGGCATTACTGATCTAAATATACACACAGCCTATGAATGGGCATTAGAAATGCCATCTTTACAGAGTGTCCCCCTGCCATGATGGAACAGTGAGGTCTATCCCATGGGCAGGAAGCCAGCTGGCTTCCCGGCTGCAATAGGCCAGGCCATTCCTATACAACAGCCCAACAAGGGTCTCCTAAAGAGACTTCAAGTGTATTCAAGATCTCCTAATTCCAAGAGCAAATTTCCACAAATAGAAAACTGGAAGTGTTTTTTTAGACAGTGGGACCCCAGAAATGGACTGAATTTTTTTCCCCACAAAATTCATATGTTGAGGCCCTAACTCTAATGTGATGGTATTCGGAGATGGAAACTTTGGGCAATGGTCAAGGTTAAATGAGCTCATGAGGGTAGGACTCCCATAATGGGATTAGTGCCCTTAAGAGGAAAAAAGACCAGCACCTCTCTTCACCAATGAGGACACAATGAGAAGGTGGCTGTCTGCAAGCCAGGAAAAGAACGCTTACCAGAACCTGACCATGCTGGCACCCCGATCTTAGACTTTACAGCCTCCAGAAAGGTGGGAAAATAAATTTCTGCTGTTTGAGCCATCCAGCCCATGGTATTTTGTTATGGCAGTCCAAGCAGGCTAAGACAGATAGTAGGATGATTCAAGTAAGGGAAAAGAAACAGTCAGAGAGGCAGGAAAGGAAGCATGACTGGTTTCTTTCAGCCTTAGTTAGAGTCCTTCCAGGTTGCATCCATGTTTTTGGCAGGAAACCTGGGCTGGCTCACAAGCTAGAGTGGGGATTCAAAGCACCAATAAAGACAATCTTTTTCCCTGGTACCTCGCTAGTGTGCTCACTCCTGTCACTGTGAGCCACTGTTGGAGCCAGCCCCCAGCCCTGCCAGCATTTGACCATGTGAGTACAAATGAGTTTGTTCAAAGTTCTTAGGGAAATGCAAAGCCACTGGATAAACAGACCGAGAGAGAGAGAGAAAAGGGGCTTGAACATGCAGGGCATAGCTGATTTTGATAAATTGATGCTAACGCCTCTTCCTCAGATTGACAGCCAGCTCCTGTGAAAAACAGTGGCTCTTGAGCTGGCAGCGGCATCTGGGGAACCCCTGACTGACCCAGAGCTCACAGGGTCTGTTTCCAGCACACCACATGCCCTCCTGGCATCTCCTCCATCACCAGTAGAAAAGACAGCCACAGTCCTCCCGGGGGCTGCACAATCTATAGTTTCCTCTAATTGTCTAGGGTTTCTAAGCTCCAGGAAAAAAAAGAAAAAAATCTCCTGCAATTACTGATATGTGGGACAGCAGGGTTAATAATAATTTTTTGATTGTTATTTTTATTTGTGGCAAAATATATATAGTATAGAGTTTGCCATTTTAGCCACTTTTAAGCATACAATTCAGTGGCATTAAGTACAGCCACAATGTTGTACAACCATCACAAATGTTCCCAAAACATTTTCATCATTGCAAACAAAAGCTCTGTACCTATTAAGCAATAACTCCCATTCTCCCCTCCCTCCCACCTCTCGTTATCTCTAATTACCTTCTGTCTCTATGAATTTTTCTATTCTAGATATTTTATATAAGCAGACTCATATAATATTTGTCCTTTTATGTCTGGCTTATTTCATGTAACGATTTCAAGGTTCATTCACATTGTGGTATGTGTCTGAACTTCATTCTTTTTTATGGCTAAACAATATTCCATTGTGTGTATATACCGCATTTTGTTTATCCACTCCTCCGTTGACGGAAATGTGGCTTGTTTCCAGCTGTTAGCTATTGTGAATCATGCTGCAATGAACATTGGCACACAAGCATTTATTTCAGTCCCTACTTTCAATTCTTTAGAGTATGTATCCAGTTAGTGGAATGCTGGGCTGTAGAGTAATTTTTATGTCCTACTTTTTGAGAAACCACCATATTGTTTTGTTTTTATGTGTATATTTAATACGCAAGTATTGACACATTATGAGTACCAAGAATGCAAGGGTTATAGTTTTCAAGGAGTTTTCCCTCTAGTGGTAGTAAGAGAAATAAAGTAATTCCATGAATAAATACATAGATTCAAAATGGGTACAGGTTATGGCAGAAAACTATAAAAAGCAAAGACAGATGAAGGCGAGTGGATGGGACTCAAGTTGCAGGCTTGAGAGGGGCATCCCTGTGGGAAGGACACTTTAGCTGGGACATGAAGAATGAATAGGGGTCAGCCAGGTGAAGGAGGGGAAAGACCAAGCTAGGGCTGGTAGCAAGAGGTCCAAAGGTGGCTAAAATGAACCAGCAGAAGGAGAAAGTGGAACAGACGTGACCAGGGCCACATTTGCAAGGACCCATAGGCAACATCAAGGATTAGAGGATGTTTCTAAAGCATAATGGGGAAAACGAGGTTTTAAGCAGGAAAGTGGAGTGACCATAGAAGTATTTCAAACAACTTTTTCTTTAAGTCCATGCCACTTTCCTTCTAGGATACTCAGAAGCTTTCAAAAAAAAAAAAAAAAAAAAACGTATTATGGGAAAAAATCAAACAAAATAGAAGCAATGAACTCAAAGATGGCCAGCTCACGGCCCATTTTTCTTCATCTCCCTCCCCCCAGCCACCCCCATGTACTTTCCTTTCATACACCGCAGGCTATCCTGACGTTTATCCTTGACATCATATTAGGTCTTCCCTGAATATTTCCAATACATAAGTAAAAGATGCAGATTCTTTTTAAAACATAGTCCTAAAACCATTATCCCACCTAAAAATATAGTACTCATTCTCTAATATCATGAAATGTTCAATGTTCAGACTTCCCCAACTGACACACAATTTTTTTTCTTTTTACAAATAGTTTGCTGTTTGAACAAGATGTAAATAGGATACACACATTGCAATTGGTTAAAATGCTTCTTAAGTCTGCCTTAAGCTACAGGCTGCCCCTTCCCTCATTCATTCAGACATTCCCTTTGCAACTCCATGGACTAAGCTCAGTGCAAGACCCTGGAAACCAGAGGAGAGGGCTCCCTACCCACAGAGCTGCCACCACCCATGGAGCTATCCCTATGGTCACAATCCACAGAGGCCTGCTAAAGAGAAGGTAGGTGGGGTGGGGGTGCAGTATGGTAAAAGCACAAACTGGGATCATAGGAGTCTGGACCAGGATCCTCTGGCATTTCTGAGAGGGAATCTATCTGTTGCATCTCAGCTAACTGCTTTCTCTGAAAGCCACAGCCAACCCATCAAAGAGGGAAGAGATCATGCCTGGCTGAAATCACGGAACGCCTAGTCTTCCTGGAAAAACCTGATGGTGGACACACCCACCACAAGATGGCACTCACAGATTCCTTTGTTTTTAATTCCTACCTACCCATAGACAATGTCTACACCAAACTGAAATCACCGCCATATTGGACTCATTGCCAATTGGCCTGGATTCTTGTCTGATCATTTTGTCTTCATGTTCTAGTTGTAATTGTTCCTCTTTGGGGACATCAGGACTGGGTGTTTGGATATGAGAAATTATTTTGAGACCCAGTGGTGTCCAGGGAGGGAAAGGAGGCCCCCATGAATGACTCTCTGCTGGATGGCCTGGGCAGCATGAGTGGCCGCAGGAGACACACCCACCTGAGCTATTTTGTTCACCATCCTTGGTAAGCTGGAACATGCAAGATAATTGTCTTCCCTCAAGACAATAAGATGCCATTCTATAAAAATTTGCCAAAAATGGAGAAGTCGAAGAATTCCAAGGATGAGAGAGGATATGGATCTACAGAACCCAATTACATGCTGTTGGTAGGAATGTGAATTGATGCACTAACTTTGGAGAATAGATTAACACTACTCTTTAAAGTTAAGCATTCATTCATCCTGTAACTAGCAATTCCATTCCTAGTTGAATACCTAAGGAAAGATTTTACCCATTTTCAACACCAGACATGGACACATGGACAAGAGTATTCACAGCAGCAGTTTTCACATTAGCAAAATCCTGGAAACAACATCAGAAAGTGGATGAACAAATGCTGTGGTATATTCACACAGAGGAATATTATACAGTGGTCAAAACATTCTTCCATTGCTATATCATTCCCCAAATGTCAAAACTATAAAGATGGAGAACAGATTAGCGGTTGCCAAAAGACAGGGGTAGAGTGGAGGCCAAATGAAACTGTAAAGGGGTAGCACCGGAAGTTTCTTTCTGATGATGGAACAGTTCTATATCTTTTTTCTTTTCTTTTATTTCTTTTTTTTTTTCTGAGACGAAGTCTCACTCTTGTACCCCAGGCTGGAGTGCAATGGCATGATCTGGGCTCACTGCAAGCTCTGCCTCCTGGGTTCAAATGATTCTCCTGCCTCAGCCTTCCGAGTAGTTGGGATTACAGGCATGTACCACCATACCTGGCTAATTTTTGTATTTTTAGTAGAGACGGGGTTTCACCATGTTGGCCAGGCTGGTCTCGAACTCCTGACCTCAGGTGATCCACCCACTTCGGCTTCCCAAAGTACTGGGATTACAGGCGTGAGCCACCGTACCCCTCCAGTTCTATATCTTGATTGTGGTAGTAGTTACATGAATCTACATATGGGGTCAAACGGCATAAAACTATACACACACACACACACAAAATTGAGTGCATGTAAAAACTAGTGAAATCTGAATAGCGTCTATGTCCTATTTAACAGTGCTGTACTAATATTGAGTTCCTGATTTTACATCTCATTACTGCTATATAAGATGTCACCATGACTAAAAGGTTCTCATGACCTGATGTACTATTTTTGTAACTTTCTGTGAGCTTTATTATTTCAAAATAAAAAGGTTTTTTATTTTAAAATTTAGTGAATACAGGGACACACAACAATTTGGATCAATCTTAGCAATAATATTCAAGTGAAGAAAGAAAATGACAAAGTATTATGGTACTGTTTTTATAAAATTAAGACAAAGGAAAATAACCGAATGACACAAATGTAACAAAACTGTACAAAGAAGAAAAGCAAATTAAAAACAAAAACAGGATAGGATGTAATGGTTAAAGCAGCAGCCAGGGACGGGGTTTGAGGTATGCCATTTTACCAACTCCTGTGCCACTATATAGACTGACAGAGTTCACGCAGTTATAGTGTTCATTCCTTGGCATGCAAAGCGAGCATGAGTTGGTGCAGGGCAGGTGCCCGATGCCTCTCACCTTCACTCCTGTGGCCATGTCCACCATGGAAAGGACTTCCCCTATGACGAGGCTTCAGCTGACAAAGTTCTTTGTTTTCTCTGCCTGAAAACATGACAGACTCAATATCAAGGTTTCCTTATGGCTTCCTGACTTGTTAAATTCACAGTCTTTATACTAAATGCATGTTAGTTTTATAATGAAAAAATAAACACAATAAAAGCAACTTTTGAATTAAGAAATAATTCTATTGCTCTACTAAAGTAAACATTTTCTTTTCTTTTTTTTTTTTTTTTTTTTAATGTGGCTTTCTGGTCTCTAACCATGTTAGTGTTAATGACTCTTCTTATACAATCGTCATCTGCATCCGCATGGAGGCCAGCCTGCGACTGACTTGCCTCATGCCTTGCTTTGCCTTCTCCAGGTTTGTCCCTCCTAGCTCCTGGTGTTCCCTTTACAGGCTAGCACCCCCACAGTTCTCTCCAGCTCCTCCAATGTGTGCCACAGCCTGCAGCCTCTCTGTACTGATGTCTCAACCAACAGAGGACACCTGGATGGAGCCCTGCTGACAATCTATTTTTTTTTTTTTTTGTAGAGACAGGGTATCGCTATGTTGCCCAGGCTGTACATGAACTTCTGGGCTCAAGCAATCATCCTGGCTCAGCCTCCCAAGAAGCTGGGACTACAGGCATGCACCATGGCACACAGCTTCAGTGACAATCTTGATGTAAGGATGGAGGATTGGAAACGTCTGAGAGCATTCTGGACACAGGAAAAGCAGTATTTTTACTTTGCATCTGTAGACCATCTCAGGGCTTTGATGATTTAAAAATTATGAAGTCCAAATTCCCTCTCATCACTCACTGTACACAACAGCAACAAATCCCAAGGCTATACGAGCATATTCTTCTCCACCAGTGACGAATGAGACATGGCAAAAACGCTGTACATGTTTTATTTTAAAAATTCAGAGGCAGCCGGCATTTCCTTAGAAGGTGGTGGGCCCTTGAGTGGGCAAAGTGCAGCTGTCCGTTGTTGGAATCAGTGCTAGTTGTCCTTGTTTGCCAGTCTCTTCTGAGACCCAGGCAAAAAATCTGGTGCTTGTTACCCATGTGTGTATGTGTATGTACATGTGTGTGCACGTCTGTGTGCACATGTCCATGTATGCATGTGTGTATGTTCATGTCTGTGTGTGTGTGTGTAGTGCTCCACCAGCAGCAGGATGATAACTAATCTTCCTTGGATGTCTTTCAATTTCCACATTGGCTAAAGCTCTCATCCCAAACACACTCTAGATTTTTCCCTCCCATAGATTTTTACAATGTTTCTCTCAAGCATTATTAACTTGATCAAACAGCAGACTGTCAAGATTGATGACTCTTATCATGGCTCCAACCCAATACATCTTGTATTGATTTTTCCTAAAATATCTCCAGGCTTCAGCATAAACCACTGCATGACTCCAGCTTCAGCTCAGACTGCTGAAGTTATTACCAACAAATAATAAAAGACAACTAAAGCAGATATTTGCAGACTTTTTTAGAGGGCCCAAGTGTCCTTTGTTGCACAGATTCTTACAACATCCCTACATGGGAGGCTAACAGGACAGAAAAGACTGACGCCACCTAACAGATAGAAAATCCCAGGCTCAGGGAGGTCAAATGACTTGTCTTACCAGAGTCACCTGTTAAATGAAGAGCAGTATCCAGTATCAGATCCGGAGCTTCAGGTTTTGCATCAGCATATCCTGCCACCAGCCCTCCCTGCTCCTCATTATTAGGCCGAGAGAAGGCATGGGACTCCGAGTGGCCCAGCCTTCCTCATTGGCCCAATTTTTCACCACCAGCCTTGTCCCCAAAGAGCACCTGACATCAACCTCTCTTGGGCCCCCAGTTCATCTTTCTGAGAGTCATCCTATCTAGAATCATCACAACAAACCCTTCCTTGCCACCAGCTCTGTTTTAGCCAAACCAAAATCATCAGGAATAAGCACTGCCCCCCTAATTTCCAACTGTTCATAGCTTTCTTCATACTTCATTCTCTTCATGTACATGGTCAATGCAGGTGTATGACTTTGCTATTAATGGTGTTCAACTGTGGTCATTTTTACTCACCATTTGAAATAATTGCAAGGACATTTACTGAAGAATCAACCTGAAATTTAGCCACCATAGAGCATTACAAATTATCTATGACAGTTACTTCCCTTCCCTTTTCTCTGCAGGTGACAGTGACCTTTGCTATTAGATCTGATGGGGAATGACAATAGGAGCTCGCCATTAATTCTCTGATGTTGATTTCAGCATTATTTGTACTAATCCATTTCAAGATGCCAAACCAAAATTCCAGAACTGAGAATAGGCTTAATAAGAATGACTGCCTTACTGGTATATATTTTTAACATCTTTTCACACATAATTTCCCTATGTTCTTTCATTCTTATTTTATTTCTGATTACTTGTTCTTAATTAAAGAATGTCTAATATTGATAAGTTTCACCTCTCATTGAAATGGCAGCACTAACTGAATGCTCTATAATGATAATGATCAATCAACAGTTATGTGCTTTTCTGCATTCATTTTTGCAGCAATTCTACTGTATCAATAGCTATCTTCATTTACACTTAATATATTCAAAGCAAATTCAAACTCCACAGTAGCATGTAAGTTTGTAGTTATTTTAAATAATAATAATTCCATAAATGTATGGATACTATACCCAAGTTTATGGTTTATCCTAAATTAGAGCTATTCACATTTATACTTAATAAATTCAGCCTCAAACAAAGAAGATAGCTTTTCTTAAAATACTCCCCTTTCTTTGTAGAGCACTTGATGTAACAGACCACTGTAATGTAATAATCTGTTACAAATTCTGCAAAAACGTATGTTTTTACAGAGTAGTCTCTAACAGACATATATACTTCTCAACTAAAACCACCATGATTTGGAAAAGGTTGGATGTGTAGTCTGAGCTGTCTTTCCTCATGTTAGCCCACACGACCTCCTTTGCAACCCGTGGGCAGCCCTGATCATGTTGCCAGCTGAGGGTTCCCGGTGCAGAGAGGTCTCAATCTTCATTTTCTAATAGCAGTTCCCAAACTGGAATATTTGCTTCTTCTATCTTCTGGCTTCAATTTTTAGTTGTGTATTCTCAGACTTACTGAATACATGTCCTTTGTTCTAATTAGCATCAAATTATTTTAGAAAGAGGGGGTCAGTGGACAATGCACAAATAAATGAGTTTCAAAGATTCCGTCATCCAGAGCTGGCGCTAAGCAAGACTTATGCCTCCTGGGCTAACCAGCCCTGGCCTTCCCGCCAAAAGACCCCAAGTCTGGCCACTTCTTAACATCTCTTCACCACACTCCTGTGCCCTGGACTATAATAACAGCCTCTTGACTGGCTTCCTGTGTCCATCCTGCCCCAAACATCAGGCACTATGAGCTTTTTATTATTAGTTATTAAAGTAAAATTTACAGCAAGTGAAATGCACAGAGCTTAAGCGCATGAGTTATGGTCAATTATCTACCTGTGTAACCATCACATCAATCAAGAACACAGGGCATTCCCTTTCCCCAGCAGGCATCCCCACGTCCCTCTGCAGCTAGTCCCCACCTCTACAGGCAACCACTGTTATCTTCTCTTTCTTCGTTTTTTAGAGATGGAGTCTTGCTTCATAGCTCAGGCTGGAGTGCGATGGTGTGATCGTAGCTCACTGTAGCCTCAAACTCCTGGCCTCAAGGGATCCTCCTGCCTCAGCCTCTTGAGTAGCTGGGATGACAGGTGTGCCATCACAGCCAGCAAATTTTCTTTTTTCCTGGAGACAAGGGTCTCACTATGTTGCCCAGGTTGGTCTTAAACTCCTAGTCTCAAGCAATCCTCCTCCCTCAGCCTCTCAATTGCTGGGATTACAGGTGTGAACCACTATTACCCCCAGCCTAACACTTCTCTTTGTATCACCATCCACTGTTTTGGCCTGTTCATGAAATTACACAAGCAGGAAACAGTATGTGCTCTGCAGGGTCTGCCTTCTTCCATGCAAATGAGGCATCTGTGTTAAACTAAGGATATCCATAATTCAGTTTGAATGGTTTCCATCTATGAATAATTTATGATTTGTCTAAATGAAACTCTTTGGTGAACATTTGGGTTGCTCCCAGTTTCAGGCTCTGATGAACAAAGTTGACATAAACATGTATGCACAAATATTTTTGGGGACATGTGTCTGTTTCTCTTTTGTAAATCCTTAGGAATGCAACTGTGGAGTTAAAATGTAGGTTTAGTTTTGTAGGGAACAGCCAAACGGTTTTTGAAAACGATCGTACCATTTTACACTCCTCCCAACAGTGAATGAGAGTTTAGTTTCTCCGCATTCTACCAGCATTGTCCGTCTTTTCCATTTTTAGCTATTCTAGAGGCAGTATAATGTTATCTCACTACAGCTTAAAGCTGTATTTCTTGGGTGAACAGGGATGCTGAGCACATTTTCATATGCTTAACCGCCATTTTAAGTGTTCAAGTCTTTTGCCTCGTTTTTAAAATTGGGCTGTTTGTCTTTTTATCATCAAGTTCTAGGGATTTTTTATATAATATGGGTATAAATTCTTTATATGTGGACATAAGTTCTTATCAGATATATGCATTACAGATTTTTTTCCTACTTTGTACATTGCATTTTTATTCTCTTAATGAATTTGATGAACAGCAGTTTTTAATTTTAATGTAGACCACTTCATCGGTATATTTTCTTGAACGTGTTCAAGTGATTTCTGAGTCTCCTCTAAGAATCCCTGACTATCCTAATAGGACATTCTCCTTTATTATTCTACAAATGTAGTAATTTTCAAGTATCCGTTCAGGTGTCTAATGAGCCTCAAATTAGTTTTGGTGTAGCATGAGGTAGGGATGAAAGTTAATCTATATGCTTATCTAGTTGTTCCAGCATCAATTATTGCAAAGACATTGCTTTCCCCATTGAATTGCCTTGGCAACTCAACTGGTTATATATGTGAGCATCTTTCAGAACTCACCATTCTATTCCATTGATCTCATTGTCTTTCCTTATGCCAATACCACATGATCTTAAGCAGCTTTATAATGTAAGCGCTGAAGTCACGTAGTGAGTCTTCTAACTTTGCAGTTTTTTAGAATTGCTTTAACTCTTCTAGGTCCTTTGCATTTCCATATATGTTTTGAATCAACCTGCAAATTTGGATCAAAGTACTACAACATTTTTAAAATAAGCATCACATTGTGTTCCTTTTTCCCTCTTCTCTCCCCGCACCACAGCGAACACCTCCAATGACTCCAGTTACCACTGCAAGAAAATCTAACCCTCTCACCAAATCCTCCATGTCTGGCCCTTCTTTCTCCTTGCTGGTTCCTGGGGCCACATAGTATGCCAGCTGCACAGATCCTGGGAGTATTCGGTAACAAAGGGTATATCCATGTACTTCCGTTCTCTTCAAGGGCCTTTGACTACTCCAGGAAAGCCCAGTGTAGGAATGATGAAAGGTGACATTCCCATGACTCTAAGGATATTTTTCTCTTCATGACATTATTGCAGGACCCTGACAGTGTAGGATTTTACAAATTCTTACCTCAAATTTAATACCTCTTCCCTTGGCAGAGGTATTACTACCAAATCCTAGTTACCTTGAAATTTTTTCTAATTATTAGTGTAATTACAGAATTGATTGATAGTGGTGGAATGAACATATCTTATTGACATTACCAGCTGGATGTACAAGCTTACTTTTCTGCAGCATTCTACATTTATTTTAATGGAAATTAATGGTCACTTATAATTTTTGGCCCATGAGCAAATATTGTTCCCATTATTCTACATTGTGAGAGATAAAATATATCACAGGACTTAAACACTCGATGGTCAAGCAGTACTACCACTGAGCGTTCATTCAGCACTTCCTATGTGCCCAAACACTGTCTGGACAACTTAACATGTGTTACACCATTTGAGCCTCACATCAACCCTTTAAGGTAAGTATTGCTATCATCTACACTTTGCAGAGAAAGAAACTGAGATGCAGAGAATTCAGAAACTAGCCCAAGGCCGCAGAGTTCCTCAGTGAAGGAGCCAGTCATGAACCCTGTTCTGACTCTAAAATCAGAAACCCATAACCATTGCACGATGGTGAGAAAACTGTACTATAACCATCCCATATGCTTTTTAAATAAACAATGGAAGTATAAATACATATATAACATATTTTAAAAGACCAGATTGGCATATGTAAGCCTGTTATCAGTTATTTTTGGACAACAGAATTTTGCAATTGTGTCTGTATGTTTACCTGTATTTTTAACCTTTCTGTAATGAACATTTATTACTTTGGATAATGAAGAATTTTTCAGCATTTTTCCCAGTGATGGTTTGTGCATCTTTGTATAGTGTCCGTCTATAACTGTCTCATCTATCCAAGCCTCATAGCATCAGTAGAAGGTAAAAAAGCAGACTTGGTAAACTGATAAGAGCCAAGTTGGCCCCAGTGACAGGAACCAAAGGAAAAATAACTGCAGTGTTTCAGGCTCAGTGTGGCCCAGAAGTCACAGCCCCTACTGGGCATGGCTGCTGCTGCCAACATGAATCCTAACCCTGCCCTCTCCACCTGCACGAAACTCCTGCCTGCTGGGTAGTCCCTTTGGGAGCTTCTGATGGTTGAATTCCACTTACATGCACAAAACAAGCTTTGTCTTGTGGCAAGAAGGCAACCACCGGAAAGCAATATGCCACCCACATTCTATGTTTGGACAGCCCCCAAATAGGACACCTGCCTCACCCTTTGAAGCAGTGTGGCCTCTCCCCAGATACTGTCATGAGGACAGCCTCCCTCAACCCCACATACAGACAGAAGGTCACTGCCTGCTGGGCTTTATGCAACCTCCGTGGTCAATGTCAACCCCAGCTCACCCAGGAGGGCTGCCCGTGCTAATGGCCCCTCTTAGAGCCACTTCCCTGTGATGGATGCACTCTAGCCCCTGACCCACCAGACAGTTCACACTTGGAAGACAGAGATGGTCTCCTACTCATCTTGAGTTACAAGACTCAATTCTCCCATCCCTCTTTTCTTTCCCCATCACAACAGAAAGACTCTGCAGTGTGGAGTTTCACCACACACAGCTGTGGAATTGGGCTAACCGGTTTGAATCCCGCCTTTGCTTTGTTTACTACTGAACTTAAGACAAGTTACCTTTTCTCTCAACATTTCAGTCTCCTGACCTGTAAAACAAGCACCATATTTACTTTATGGATTTGCTATGATCATTTAATGGAGTAATGTATGTAAAATGCTTATGAGGCCTCTTCCACTTGTCCTCTACTTCTATAGCTACTCCTCTCCACTTTCCTTTCTGGTCCTTCCCACCAGGCTCCACTCTTGGCCCCCCCTTTCTCTGTCAACACTCATGTCATGGGGATCCATCCAGCCTTATGGTTCTAAATTCATCTCCATGCTGATGGCTTCCTGGTACCTTGCCCCTAAACATCTCAAACACGTTTAGATGATCACATCTAAAGACTAGCTCCAGATTTAACATCACATCTCTTCTAGGCTTCCCACCCCAGTATATGGTGACCCCATCCTTCTAGTTGAGTTGCTCAGACCAAACACCAGGGAATCGTGTTTTCTTTCCTCTCTGTCACTCCACTTCCATGTATCAGTGTCTGTCTACTGATTGTTTTTCAGTAGAATCCCCATTCCTGCCACTTCTCATCATTTTGACTGCAGTCACTGTGGTCCCAGCTAGTACCACCTCTCTCCCTGGTAACTGCTCAGCTCCCTGTTTGCAGTCCTGCCTCTCCTATAACATATTCCTAAGCCAGCAGCCGGGAACCCAGTCAGACAGGTCCTGTTCCACTCAGTCCCTCCAAGGCTTTCCATTTTATCCAGTCTGAAGAAAATCAAATACCTCATAAGGCCCTTCATACTCCAGGGACTCACCATCTCCCCAGTTGTCACCCCACTCTCCTCCTCACTCACACTACTCACACCACATGGCACCTGTGATTCCATTAACAAGCCCAGGACACACCCACCCTAGGCCCTTCGAGACTGCTGTTCCCTCTGCCTGGATGCTGTTCACTGACCTCCAGCTGTGTCGCTTCCCCACGTCTTAGGCATCTGCTCCAATGTCACCTCATCATGCGGCCCCCAGCTGTCCCTCTGACTCTCCTGAACACCCTGACATCTTCACTTAAAATAATCAACATATACACAACATAAAATTTACTATTTTAATTATTTTTAGGTGTTCGATTCTCTGGCACTGAGTATATTCACAGTGTTATGCAACCATCAATACTATCCTTCTCCAGAGCTTCTTAATCTTCGCAAACTGAAAATCTGTACCCATTAAACACTAACTCCCACTTCTCCCTTCCCTCAGACCCAGGAAAACCACCATTCCACTTCCAATATCTATGAATTTGACTACTCTAAATACTTCATGTAAGTACCCTACTTGTCTTTCTGTGACTGGCTTATTTCACTCAGCATAATGTCTTCCAGGTTCAACCATGTTATAGGATGTGTTAAAATTTCCTTCCTTTTTAAGACTGAGTAATATCCCATTGTATGTATTACATACATGTTTTGTATGTTTTGTTATGTCATTCATCTGCCAATAGACATCTGGGTTATTTCTACCTTTTGGCTATTAGGAATAATGCCACTATTAACATGGATGTACAAATAGCTGTCTGAGTTTTTGCTTTCACTTCTTTTGAGGTATATACCAAGAAGTGGAATTTCTGGTCTACATTGTAATTCTACATTTGATTCCTTAATGAAATGCCATACTGTCTTTCCCAGAGTCTTCATCATTTCACATTCCCACATCAGCACCAGCAATGCACATGGGTTCCAATTTCTCCACATCCTCTCCAACACTTGTTCGTTTCTGGGTATTTTTGACAATAGCCATACCAATGGGTGTGAAGTGGTATCTCATTGTGGTTTTATTTGCATTTCCCTAATGATTAGTGATGTTGGGCATCTTTTCATGTGTTTATTGCCATTTGTATATCTTTGAAGAAATATCTCTCCAACTCTTTGATCATTTTTTAATCTAGTTGTTTGGTTTTCTTCTTGTTGAGTTGTAGGAGTTCTTTGTGTATTCTGGATATCAATTCCTTATAGAGATATAATGTGCAAATATTTTTTTCCATTCCATGTATTGCCTTTTCATTCTGTTGATATTGTCCCTTGACACACAAAAGATTTTGATTTTGATGTAGTCCAGTTTATTTTTATACAAATGTTTACCAAAGTGTCTTTTAAAATTGTTTTCAATAATTAGATAATTTTTATTCTGAAAATCTGTTTTTCAAAAGCCTGTGTTTTTGGTGTTCTATCCAAGAAATCATTGCCAAATCCAATGTTATAAAACCCTTTAGGTTTTATTTGAATTATTAGTTCTCACTCTTACATTTAGCTCTTTAATCCATTCTGAGTTAAATTTTGGATATGGTGTAAGGTAAGCTTCCAACGTTATACTTTTGCTTGTAGACATCCAGTTGTTCCAGCATCTTTTGTTGAGAAGATTGCCCTTTCCTCACTGAATGGTCTTGGCACCCTTGCGGGGAATCATTGACCACATATGTGAGGTTTTATTTCTAGGGGATCTTTCTTCAATTCCATTGGTCTCTAAACCTGTCTTTATGCCAGTTCCACACTGTTTTGACTACAGTAGTTTTACAGTAAATTTTGAAATCAGGAAGTGAGAGACCTTCAACTTTGTTCTTCTTTTCCAAGATTGCTTTGGCTATTCAGAGTCCTTTGAGATTCCATGTGAATTTTAGGATAAGTTTTTCTATTTCTGCAAAAATCATCTTTGGGATTTGGATAAGAATCGCACTGAAACTGCAGATTGCTTTAGCAGTATTGACATTTTAGCAATACTAAGTCTTCCCATTCATGAACACAGATGCCTTTCAATGTATTTGTATATCCTTTTATTACTTTCAGCAATTTTGTACTTTTCCATGTACAAGTTTTTACCTCTTTGGTTAAGTCTGTGTCTGAGTATTTTATCTTTCTGATGCTATGATAAGTAGAATTGTTTTCTCAATTTCATTTTGGATTCTTCATTATTAATGTATAGAAATGCAACTGATCTCTGCATGTTGATTTTTATCTTGTAATTTTGCTGAATTTATTAATTCTAACAAACTTTTTGTGGAATCTTGGGGTTTTCTACATAAAAGATCCTGTCATTTGCTCACAGGGACTATTTTACTTCTTCTTTTCCAATTTATCACACGATTTTTATCCCCAGCATCCATCACCATCTGATATACTAGAAATGTACTTATTAGTTTATAGTCTGACTCCTCCCAGACTAAAAAGTAAGCTCCCTCAAGACAGATAATTTCTGCCTGCTTTGTTCACTGCCCATTGAGCAATGCCTGGCTCACCACATTGCTCAATAAATAATTTAAAAAACAAATGAATCACTTTAGCTGACACATGGAAGGGACTTAGCAAAATGTAGCAAGAAATAATTATTTTTTTACATAGTATTTCACTGCATGAGTAATAATAAAGGCTTAAAATGAAGAGGTTTTTTTTAAATGCAGAATGGTTACAGTGTCAAAAAACAAATAGTACCATGATTCCAGTTGCACTGGAGTCCCAGGGCAGCTCCAGCTCACTCCCTGTCAGGCCCCACTTTCAAGTAATCCCTGTAGCTATCACAGATGACAACTGCATTCAGGTGCCAATCTACACAGAGGGACTTCTATAAACAGACCACTCTGTCCTGTCGTCTCTGCCCAAATCCTCCAAGATATCCCATGTGGCCAGGGCTGGCCTGACCAAAGTGCTGGCCAAGTGGCCAATGTCCAAGTCCATGGAGCTGGAGCTGGGACAGGGATGCCTGCCAAAGACAGTACATAGGACTAAGAGCCAGGGGAGCCTGTCACAGCCCACTAGGAGAAGCCTGAGTTCCAGTACAAACAGAAGCCAGAGGGCCAAGGGGGAGCCAAGGCCAGGGCGGCAGAGCCAAGAGCTCAGACTCTGTCCGTTGGTCAGGAGCCAGTTCTGGGATGGGTTGGGGAGTACAGCGGTCACAGTCTGCAGCACTCGCTGGGGCTGGCACTGGAAGTGGCAGGCAACAGCGCAGGGCCTGGGTGGGTTGAAACTGGGACAGGACAAACATCTTCAGCCTCTTGGCAGATTCCTGGCTCAGCTCCTTTTACACAACACATTCAGGGTTTAAATGTAAATGCTTCCTGGGAAAGGCTGTTTCTTTGCTCAGGGTCTGAGTAGAAAAGTATCCGCCCTCCCCCTCATTCCCAAACACCTTTTAAGGTGAGTTGACCTTAGAACATTCTTCCATTTTAGATCTGATCACTTACCTGCTATTTCTCTAGATACAAAAACGCCTCAAACTGAGATTACCGAAAATTCTGATAAAAATAATAATCATAATATATGTAATATAAATATAAAGCAACCAATCTTCTACTAGTTCCCCTCTGATCTGCTGAGACTGAGCTTCCTGAGAAACTAGTGGATGATTTAAATCAGTGACTCTCAAACTTTATGGTCCCTGGACCTTTTTTGAGGATTCCAAAGAGGTTTTGTTTGTCCAAGTTATAGCTATCAATTTACCATATTAGTAATTAAAACTGGGAATTTAAAAAATTATATTAGTGTATATGGCATAATTTTTATGAAAAATAATAATTTCCAAAAAAATCCATGAAAAGAATGGCGTTGTTTCACATTGTTCTAATATCTGGACAATAAAAGATAGCTGTACTTTCATATCTGCTTTTGTGTGATATGTTGCTTTGGTTGAGGTTTATGATAAATATCCAGTGTCTCACACACACATAGTTGAATATATATTTTCCAGGTAGCACCTGAAAGGGTCTTGGGGACACAAAGGGGTCCTCGGACCTTACTTTGAGAACCACTGGTTTAGACAATGATGGTGCAACTATGTTCCTCACTTGTGTGGATCATGGGGATAAAAACCAGAGCTCTGCATGAGAGAGAGAATGGTTGTAGGGTGGTAGGGGGAAGGAGTCATGGGTAGGTCCTTCATTATCCAGATATATGTCCCCAACCTGCACTACAGCAGGTTGATCCCAGCTAGATATATGTCCCCAACCTGCACTAAAGCAGCCTGATCCCAGCTAGCTCCCTTCTGGGGAAAGGTAATGTTGAGATAGAGTTTCCCTATGAGCCAGCCCCAAATCCTGAATGGTAGGGAACAAATGCTTAATGGGAACAATTTTGGGAAGATAGAGTGCAGGGAAGGAGGCATAGTGCAGCAGTCTTCAACCCCAGACAAACAGTGGGTCACCTGGGAGATGGAAAGGCTGCCTTGATTGGCCTGAGCAAAAGCCTTCACAGCAGGAGTTTTGAAAGTTGTCTGGCTGATTCTATCGTGCAGCCAGGGATAAGCACCACCTGTTTGACGTGGGCTCAGGAAGCAGAGCACCTGGGTTTGAACCCCTGGTTCACTAGTCATTTATACATACAACTCACTAATTGTATAACTAACCTCAGGCCAATTACTCAGCTTCAGTTTACTTATCTGTAAAATGGGAATGCCATGAGGGATGTTGTGAATACCGAATGACAACATCCATTTAAAGTTCAGTGCCGGGACTGGCACAGAGCATGTACTCAGTCAACTTGAGCTGTCACGGTCTACTAAGGTAAAGATCAGTGCAGGCTGTCAGCTTGTCAGCTTCCAGGGATGAGCATCTCTGAGGAAGCTGTCCCCCATGCAGGACAAGACACTGACACAAAGTACATGTTAAGACCTGGGTCTTCTGTCTCTGCATTTGGAAATAGAGGTAGTTGGTGACTCCCCCAACCCAGGATCCAATTCTGGAAACTTCAGGGGAACAAGAGACCTCTTGGCTGAGGTGCACAAAGGTGATGTCACTAGAAACAGGTGGAGAAGTCGGCACTGAAAGCAATGACGGTGCTGACACTGTGTGTGTGTGTCCGTGTGTGTGAGCATGCACACTGTGAAATCAGACCCATACTGTTTCTTCCCTTTAAAATTATTGAAACATCTCAAACCTATTACAGATGGCAGAGAAAAAACACAGTGTGGAAATATTTTAATGACTTACTCTTGGCCTGCAGACTGTCCATAGAGACCTGGAACGAATGAGACTCCCTCCTCATTTGTCCCCTGGAACATCATCATTACACATTACACACTGCGTTCTGCCTCGGAGCTCATCGGGTCATCCACAAAAGTGAAGAGCAACACAAAAGGGGGGCCCAGGAAAAAACATAGCCAGGCCTTGCACGCTCCCTAAGCAGGCAGGACAGCCATGACTCAATCGTTTTATTAAGAGGCAGGATGAATCATGTAACACTTCTTCTAGAATTACTGGATGTGGACAGCTCCTCCAGCTGTTTACAGGGTGGAATTTGAGAGCCTTCAAACACAGATGTGCCGCTGAGTTTCATGACATCTGCCCAGTGAGATGAGCTTGCCGCACTGATGGCCAGTTTCATTTCCTTCAGGTTTATTGGCTTTTGCGAATTCACACAGAGAGAGGTGCCAAACAGGCCGAGATAATTCACAGAAATGAACTGGAGGGATCATCTAGGGCCAATCCTGTGCCTCCTGGAGGAATTATATCTAATCACCCAGGACAGAGAGTTGTCCAGGCTGCCTAAGGCCACTAAGCAAGCCAGGAAAATGGGAATATAATTGGATCCAGAGCTCAACACGCTTCATCAGGAGTGAGATTACAGAGGCTAATCCTTCAGACTCAGCAGGTCAGGATGCAATTAGCAAGCCTCATTAAGGGATCAGCTCTCACGTCCGGGTCTTGAGTACTGACACTAAGTTAAGCCACAGACAAGTTGGACTGATTAAGGAAGCAAGAAACTGGCCACAGGCCAAGATTTCACCTTCAAACAGCCCCACACTGAATGTACTTGGAGTTGGCTCTGATAGAGAGAGTGGTTGGCAGCAAAGAGGGTTGGGCGTGTGTGTGTGTGTGTGTGTGTGTGCGCGCGCGTGCGTGTGTGTGTTTGGTTGTGTTCACAGCTCTAAATGGATGTTCCATCAAGAGGCAATTTCCTAGCTTGAAAATCTCTGCCAACTGCTTGGTATGAAATAATTTTTTACACTTTGCAAGCACACTCCACTCTGCCATGTGGGAGTTGTCCTGTGCCAAGCGAACATCCTTCCCCACACTCCCCAGCTCAGCTGACACTGCAGTGCCCTCATCAGCATGGAGGTGGCTACAGTACCCCAGTGCAGGTGGTGCCAAGGCTCTGCCTGGAATTCCTTCCTGAGAATATTCCAGGCTTGATCCTTGTCTCCTTAGACAACGTACCAAAGACTGGTGGGGCTGTCAGGGAGTAGGAAGGATCTCCTTTCAAGTGTGGATCCCAGGCCCCCACTAGCTCCAATCTACACTCCACAAAGAAAGGCACCCCTGCGGTCTCCTGAAATGGGAGAGCCCCATCCCTCAGTCCTCAGACTCTCCCTCCCAGAACTTGCTGGGCAGGGAGAGAGGTAGTGGGCTGCTGCAGGAGAGGATCAGCTCTTCAGCCTGTGGCCAAGCTGCAGCTACCCCAGTTCAGGCTCCTTCCCTAGGGGGGTCTCATAGGAGAAGTGGTGTTAGGTTTTTTGTTTGTTTGTTCACTTTGAGACAGGGTCTCACTCCGGTTGCTCAGGCTGGAGTGCAGTGGTAAGTTCATAGCTCACTGCAGCCTCAACCTCCTGGGTCTGAAGCCATCCTCCCACCTCAGCCTCAGAAGTAGCCAGGAGTACAGGTGGGCACCACCATGCTTAGCTAGTTTTAGTTTTGTTTAGTTGTTTTTTGTTTGTTTGTTTGTTTGTTTTTGAGACAGAGTCTCACTCTATTGCCCAGGCTGGAGTACAGTTGCACAATCTCAGCTCACTGCAACCTCCACCTCCTGGTCCAAGGGATTATCATGCCTCAGCCTCCCAAGTAGTTGGGACTACAGGCATGCACCATCACACCTGGCTAATTTTTGTAAACTTTTTTCTTTAGTAGGAACGGTGTTTTGCCATGTTGCCGAGGCTGATCTTGAACTCCTGGCCTCAAGTGATCCATCTGCCTCAGCCTCTCAAAGTGCTAGGATTACAGGTGTGAGCCACTGCGCCTGGCCAGTTTTTATATGTTTTGTGGAGACAGGGTTTCACCACATTGCCCAGGCTAGTCTTGAACCCCATCAGCCCACCTTGGCCTCCCAAAGTGCTGGGATTACAGATGTGAGCCACCAGGTCCCGCTGAGGTATGTTTTTCCCCATGTCCAGTGTTAAGAAAGCCATGAAGCTGGATGAACTTGGCTAAAATATATCACTCCTGATACTGACATACAAAGGAACTCACTAACATGTATTTTTTCTTTCTTCTTTCTTTTTTCATGAGGCCAAATTGACTAAAATAATAATTTAGAATGACAATTTTTAGACAAATGAGAAATAAACTTTGGCTAAGTCTAAAGTGCTTTAAAAGCCCCTGAAACTAGTTATTTCTATTTCCCAGCTATTTATCTTTATCCCTAAAATTATGTTGGTTTTGTGAACAAATATTTTATTACTTCTGCTGATACTCCTATTCCCTAGCCTGTGAGATTGGAAAAGTGAACGTGTGGGTCAAGGGAAGGGTTCATTAGGTTAGGGGGAGTAGGGCAGAAAAAGGGCCTGAGAAGACACTCTCCTCCACTGAGAGGTGTCTGTCAGCTGCCCTCAGCATGAGATCAACAGGCTTAGCAAGTCACAAAGGCAAACAAAAGAAAATCTCTAAGCAAATGAACACAGAAACAGAAAACCAAATACCTCATGTTCTTACTTACAAGTGGGAGCTAAACATTGAGTACACACAGACACAAAGAAGAAAATGGGCACAGGGGACTACTTGAGGAAGGAGGGAGGGAGAAGGGTGAGGGTCAAAAAACTACCTTTTATAAGTTCTGTGCCCACTACCAGGGTGATGAAATACTCTGTGTACCAAACCTCCACAATGGGCAATTTGCCCATGTAACAAACCTGCACATGTACCCTCTAAACCTAAAATGAAAGTTGTAAAGAAAAAAATCTCTGTCTCTCTCACACACACACACATACAAACACATGAGGATACCAAAATAACAGTGACACTTACCAGATCCTGAAATGCACATTGTAACAGAGGTAGACCCATGGTAAACTTCACTCTCTGAACTGTCAAAGCTCTCATTTCATCCAAACTTAAATCATACCTGTGAAGAACAGATACAAAATAAGACAGCCAATAGTTGGTGACTGAGAGGAAGCTGTGGGTGCTTTGATCCCAGGCTCATCTAGAGAAGCTGTGTCCATTGTAGCGCTTGTTTGATACTGTGCACACTGTGTGTGTTACACTGACTGGGTGTTCAATCCAGCCAGGCACAGGCACAGGGAGGGAGAGAAAGAAGGATTTCCTGACAAAAAAAAAATGTCTTTTTTTTTTTTTTTTTGAGATGGGGTCTCGCTCTGTTGCCCAGGCTGGATTGAGGTATTGTGATCTCAGCTCACAGCAACCTCTGCCTTCTGGGTTCAAGTGATTCTCCTGCCTCAGCCTCCCAAGTAGCTGGACTACAGGCACCTGCCACCACACCCATCTAATTTTTGTTTGTATTTTTAGTAGAGACAGAGTTTCACACACTGGCCAGACTGGTCTCGAACTCCTAGCCTTGTGATCCTGCCTTGGCCTCCCAAAGTGCTGGGATTATAGGCATGAACCCCCACGCCCAGCCAAGACCATCTTAAAAAAAGACTGCAGCACCTCCTGCTCTGCAGGGCACTGAAGGTTGTCTGAGATGACTTAAAGCAGTATTTGGGAGATGAGGGAGAGGAAGTGACCTGTGTGTTACAAGAAGTGGACTGTGGTGGCCGTAAGAATTGCCGCTCAGGGTTGCCTTTGAGAGTACCTGCCTCCAGCTACCACACCTTTGAATTAACAGAGTAATTGTTAAGTATGTTCACCACAAGGCTGCTCATCCCTTGGCTGCTCCCAGCTGATGATGGTTGAGCTTCGCAAGTTTCTAGAGTCAGGCCATGCCTGCCCAGGAGATGACCTGCTCTGGGACCCCCACTTTCCCGCAGAGACTTTGTCATCATTGCACTGTGGTCTGAGCCTTTCCCTGCTCAAACTTTTCCTCCTCCTCTCTTTTCAAGGAGGCCAGACCCGACTGCCTTTGTTCTGAGGGTTCTCCCCACCAACCTAGCTCCCTCCCACTTAACCTTCACAAGTGTTTTCTCACATTAAATTTCTTCACATCTAACCCCATCTTGGCCCCTACTTCTCAATGAACCTAAACTGACATAGAAGGAGAGGTTCCTCCTTAGCCACCTAAAATGTTTCATGCAAAGCACAGCCTGAGCCTGGAAGACCTCACTCAGGTTTGATTTCAGAGCTAGAGGATATGAAATGGATGGCTTAACAATAGAAAACCTTCTTGGGGATACCCACCCTACAATAGAAAAACACCAGAGCAAAACACACCCATCTTCCTCTCCTTCAGTTTCAGTGGGACATTGCTCTTCCTCTCTACCCCATAATCCTCCAAAAGCAGGAGGGGGTGCTCCAATTCCTCTCTGCAAGGCTGAAAGGGGAGTTCATCTTCCACCTCTTGACTTGTATAGCAGATGGAGTGTCTGAGTTCCCTACCTGGTGCACACCTTGGTGGGCCAAGTAGGGAGCTGATCTTCTCTCTCCTGCCCAGCAAAAGCAGATGGTGCCAGGGTAACATTAGTGGAGTCCAGTGGTGGCCATCTGTACCCAGCAACAACAAGGCCTAGCAAGGAGATGGGAGGTAAGTCTAGTCACACCCTGCTTCACACCAACACCCTATCAGCAGGATATAATGGGAAGCTGAGACTCCACCCCTACTTGGTATTGACAAGGAAAAAGGAGGTGATAGGAGAAAGGGTCAGTTGGCACTTGATTCACTCCTCTCCTTCCCTGATGTCATTAGTGCCCAGAGAGAACTGAGCTTCCATCCCAAACTGGTAACAAAAAGTGATGTGGGTCAGCCTTCAACTTCCCCCTTCCTGGTGGCAGCTCAGCCCAGTGAGGGGGGGGATGATCTCATATCCTCATTTGAAGGCAACTGAGGTAGTGAGATTCAATGCCCTACTTCAGTTGAGTAGATGTCAGCAGGGCCAAAGAGGGGAGCTGAACTTCTACTCCATACATTTTCAACAACTGTAAGTCAGCTCAACAGGAAGCTGAATATACATGGCTATCAGAACATCCCAATATACCTCAACAAGGGATTCCCTGCTAAAAAATATTCAATCAATCTCAAGCCACATAATAACATATCCAAAATGTCCAGGACACAATAAAAAATTGCACATCATACCAAGAACCATCAGAACACATAGAAAGACTTTACTAGGAACCATCATAGCAACAAGGAACATCACAACATGAATGATAAAGAAATCAACAGATACCAACACCAAGATTAATCAGACATTGGAATTATCTGATAAAGATTTTAAAGCAACCATCATACCAATGCTTTAATAAGCAATTTTAATTTCTCTTGAAATAAATGTGGAAAAAAAAACAGAAAATTGTACCAAAGAAGTAAAAGTTATAGAAAAAATAAAATGGAAATTGTAGAACTGAAAAATATGAAAACCACACCTTTGAATTAACAGAGTAATTGTTAAGTATGTTCACCACAAGGCTGCTCATCTCCTGGCACAACCAAATTGGCTTAAAATCTGGCTTAACCAAATTTTTTAAATCTCACTATATGAAGTCAAGAATACAGCATAGATGATGGAATGGTGATAGAATCAGTGAATAGAATAGTGACAGAATAGAATCAGTAAACCTGATAACAGATTGCTGTGTTCTAAACGTAAGTCCTTCAAAATTCATATGTTGAATCCTAATCACCAAGCTGATTATATTAGAAAGTAGGGGCTCTCGTAGATGATTAGTTCATGAGTACTTCACCCTTATGAATGAGATTTATTATCCTTACAAAAGAGGTCACAGAAAGCTGCCTTAATCCTCCCACTATGTTAGGACATGGCAAGAAGGCACCATTTATGAACTAGAAATCAAAACACTCACCAGACACTAAAGCTTCTGGTACCTTGATCTTGGACTTCCCAGCCTCCAGAACATGAAAAACAAGTTTGATATTTAAAGGCAACATTATCTATGATATTTTATTACAGACTAGAACACAAATCAATAGAATTTGTCCAATCTGAACAACAAAAAAAATATAGACTGAAAAAGAAGGCAACTATTTCTTAGGAATATTTGAGACAATAGCAACAGAGCCAACATGCATATCTTCAGTTTCAGAAGACAAACAGAGAGAGATTGGAAAAGTAGTATAAGATATAATAAAATAAAAAGAAAAAAAAAAAGAAGATATAATAGTTAAAAACTTCCCCTACTGGTAAAAGACATAATGAACCTACAGGTTCAATAAGATGAGCAAATAATTCGCTAATTGCAAAGAAGCCCAGGTCAAGAAACATCATATTAAATTTCTGAAAACTAAAACCAGGGAAAAAATCTTGAAAGCAGCTAGAGAGAAATGATGCATTACTTGTAGGGAAAAACCAATTGGAATGACAGCAGATTTCTCACTGGAAACTATAGAGGCCAGAAATAAGCAGCTCAACATTTTTCAGATACTGAGACAGAATAACTGTCAAGGACAAATTTTATATTCAGTGAAGATATCCTCCAGGAATTAAGAAGAAGAAGAATAAAAACCTTCTCAGGCAAAAAAAAAAAAAAAAAATCTAAGAGAATGTTTGCCAGCAAGGTGACTTTTAAAGAATGGCTAAAGGTAGTTCTCTAAACAGACAGGAAATGATAGGAGAAGAAGGATAGAACTTTCAGAAAAGAAAGAACATATAATGAGTAAAAACATTGTAAACTAGATTACTTATTATGCATTTTTAATAGACTGGTTTTAGAGCAATTTTAGGCTCACTGCAAAACTGAGTAGAAGGTACACAGATTTCCCATATAGTTCCCACCCCAACTTGTGCATAGCCTCCCTTACTATCAAAATCCCCCACCAGAGTGGTATATTTATTACAGCTGATGAACATGCATTACCCATCATTATCACCCAAGTTCATACTTTGCATTAGGGTCCACTCTTAGAATTGTACATTCTGTGGGTCTGGATAAATTTATAATTATATGTATCTACTATTGTAGTATTATACAGAGTAGCTTCACTGCCCTAAAAATCCTCTGTGCCATGCCTCCCCAAACCCCTGGCAGCCACTGATCTTTTTACTGTCTCCATAGTTTTGCCTTGTCTAAGATGTCATACAGTTGAAATAACGCAGTATGCAGGCTTTTGGATTGTCTTCATTCACTTAGTAAATACCTTTAAGTCTCCATGTTTTTTTCATGGCTTGATACCTCATTTCTTTTTAGCCCTAAATAATATTCCATTGCCTGGAGGTGCCACCATTTATTTATCCATTCAACTACTGATTGACATCTTGGTTACTTCTAAGTTTGGGAAATTATGAATAGGCTTGCTATAAATATCCATGTGCAGGTTTCTGTGTGCACACAAGTTTTCCATTCCTTTGGGTAAATACCAAAGAAAATGATTACTGAACCATGTGGTAAGAAATCACCAAAATGTCTTCCAAAATAGCTATACCATTTTGCATTCTTACCAGCAATGAATAAGACTTCTTGTTGTCAGCATTTAGGGTTGTCAGTGTTCTGGATTTTGGCCATCTTAACAGACACATAATGGCACCTCATTGTTGTTTTAATGTGTGTTGCCCTAATGACATATGATGTTAAGCATTTTTAATATGCTCATTTGCCTGTTATATATCTTCTTTGGTGAGGTGTCCGTTAAGGTTTTTGGCCCAGTTTTGATGAGGCCCATTTTTTGATGAAGTTGTTTTCTTATTGTTGAGTTTAAAATGTTATTTGTATATTTTGAATAACAGTCTTTTATTAGATGTATCTCACAATCCATGGCTTGTCTTTTTATTCTTTTGACATTGTTTTTCACAGAGCAGAGAATTTTCATTTTAATAAAATTTAATTTACCAATTCTTTCTTTCATAGATCATGGCTTTGGTGTTGTATCTAAAAAGTCATTAGCAAATACAAAGTCATATGGACTTTCTTCTAGATCGTCTAGGAGTTTTATGGTTTTACATTTTACATTTAGGCCTGTGATCCATTTTGAGTTACTTTTTGTGAAGGGTGTAAGGTCTATGTGTAGATTTATGTGGGGGGGTTTTGTATGCTGATGTCCCGTTGTTATAGCAGCATTGGTTGAAAAAGCTATCTTTTCTCCATTATATTGTTTTTGCTCCTTTTTCAAAGGTCAGTTGATTATATTTATGCAAATCAATTTCTGGACTTTCTATTCTGTTTCATTTATCTATTTGTCTGTTCTTTCATCAACACTATACTGTCTTAATTACTGTAGATTTGTAGTAAGTCATGAAACCAGTAGTGTCAGTCCTCCAACTTTGTTCTTCTTCTTCAGTTTTGTATTGGCTATTGTGAGTCTTTTGCCTCTCCTACTAGGCTTTAGAATCAGTTTGTTGATATCCGTAAAATAACTTGCTCAGATTTTGATTGTGATGACATTTAATCTATAGATCAAGTTGGACAGAACTGACATCTTAACAATATTGACTTTCCTCTCCATGAACATAGAATATCCCACCATTTAATTAGTGATTTTTTTCATTCATGACTTTTTGAAATAATATTTAATGTCTAAAGCAAAAATTATAAAGCCATCTGATGTGGTGCTCTGTGTAGGTTGAAGAAACACTTCAAACACTTTGGCCAGGGGCAGTGACTCATGCCTATAATCCAAGCACTGTGGGAGACTGAGGTGGACAGATTGCTTAAGCCCAAAAGTTTGACACCAGCCTGGGCAATGTGGCAAAATCCTATCTCTACTAAAAATACAAAAAAATCAGCTGGATGTGGTGGTGTGCATGTGTAGTCCCAGCTACTTGGGAGGCTGACGTAGGAGGATTGCTTGAGCCCAAGAGGCAGAGGTTGCAGTGAGCCAAGATCACACCACTGTACTCCAGACTGAGTGACAGAGTGAGACTCTGTCTCAAATTTTTTAAAAAAGGACCAAAAAATTATATTTTAAAATTGGAATGGTAAAGGGAACTAAATGAAAGTTAGGTTTCTATACTTTACTCAAGTGGTAGCACAACACTAGTAAACTATGATAAGTTACGTATGTGCTATAATACTGCAAGCAACCACTAAGAAAATATAGAATGTGATATACTCTAAAACACAATAAATAAGTAAAGATGGTATCCTAAAATATGTTCAAATAACCCACAGGAAGGTAAGAAAACAAATAAAATAGATAAATGAGAAACAGAAGAAACAAATAATAAAGTAGAAGATTTAAACATTCACATACCAATAATTACCCTAAATTTAAATGACTTAAATACCACAATTAAGACAAAGATTGGTAAAATGAATTTTTTTAAAGTCTAAAAATATGCTATCTGCAAGAAATCCATTTCAAATATAATGACATAGGCAAATTGAAAGCTAAAAGATGAAAAAAGTTAAGCCATGTGAATGCTAATCAAAAAGAAAACAGAAGTTGGTATATTTATATCAGATAGGGTAGACGTCAGAAAAAAGAACATCACTAAAGACAGCAAAAGACATTATAATTATAAAAGGACCAATCCACAAAGAAGACATAACAATCCTAAATGTGTACATACCAAACAACAAAGCCTCAAAATATATATAACAAAAACTGATAAATCGTAAGATGCAGCAGTCTAGGACCAATCAGAAGATAGAAATCACAGAATAGGTTAAACAGATAAAGTTTAATACAAAGTATTACTATGATAAAATAATCACTTTAAGATATAGGGAAATTCCATATGGTAACCTCACACTGAGAGAGAGCACCTAAAAAAGGGAAAAAGTTGGAAGAGATACAGATCTCATTAGAAAAGATATGGTTCAGCCCACCAAACAGCAGAGAAGTTAACTGATTTGGCCAGGCCAGAGTTGTTCTGGAGCTTCTGGGATAACAACAAACCATCCTTACAAATGCAGGTGGGGAAGCAAATCATCAGCGACTGACGGTATGGGTGTATAGTAGGATGGCAGGCATCAATGTAGACAGCCGGCCTTTAGAGCACATAGGCCACCTGGGAGCTTGCAAAGATGTAAGCTCAGATAAAGTTTAGCTTCAGCCTGATTCCATGGGGAGCACTGGAAAATAAATGGCATCACAGAGTTGTCCCACTCTCTCAGTCATTTATTGCAAGGTACTCCCAAGGAGAAAGCATAACCTCAGGTATTTTCAGAGAAGGTAACTCCCATAATCAATGACAATTCAAAGGAGAAATGTTCATTTGGGGGTTGATATTAACCAGCATTCCCAGAACCAGTAGATGGGTATGCAAGCCTAGTAAAGGGATCTTGGGTGTCAACAGCAATTGCTACAGCAGCTGGCTAAAGAAGCTAGGGAAAAAATAACACATTAAATTAAAGAAAAAAGAATACATTTTTCTTTAAAAAAAGTAATCAGAAAACAGAAAAAGTAGTAACTAATAAATCCAAAAGCTGTCTCTTTGAAAGCAACAACCACAAGAGGTTGTTGCTGAATCTTGTTCTGGTGGTATTAGCCAATGCAATCAAGGGAAAAAATTAGAGACATCAAAATTGGAAAGGAACAAGTAACACTATTGCTATTTGCAGATGCACGTAGCAGGTTGATTTATTGATGACACCTGTGCTTCATCTCTCCTTGACTCTTGCTCTTTGACACTCCAGTTCTCATTTAAGAGGCAGGGTCTATTTTCCTACTTCTTTAATCTGGGCTTAGCCAATGGAACATGCTTTGGCCGTTAAAATATTGGTAGACCTGAGAAAAGCAAACACTTGAGTAAGTGCTTATGCATTTTCCTATCTGTCTTGATCCACGTGAATGCTAATAAAAAAAAAGTATCATATCCTGTGATGTTCATGGGAATATCCCTGAGTTAAGCTAAAAATATGCCAACCCTACCCTGCTTGGGGGTAATATAAAGTAAGAGATATGTAAGAACAGCTCACTTGTCTCGGCCATAGCCATCCTACACCAACCTACCTCTAGGCAACCCTCAAATATGTGGGAGTCCAACCAAGGTCAAAAGAACTGTCTATCCAATTCACAGCTGACTAAAATATATGAATGAGTTAAGACCAGAAGGTCCTCCCAGTCATGCACAGATGCACGAACAGTAATAAAAAGCTGTCATTTTAAGCTACTGTATACTGCATTATAGCTAACTATAATATGATTGTACACCTGGAAGCCCCCAAGACAGTGAACTAACAACTCCTACAAAAATAAGAGATTCAACAAAGGATACACAATAAATCAAGAGCTTTTATAAAGATACATTAAAAACCAGTTAGAAAATGCATGAAGGAAACTATCCCACTTGCAAAAGAAATAAAACAAAATAAAAATATAGTTTAGAATACATTTTTTAAATTTACAGAACTTAGATGAAAAAGCTTTCATCTAAGTACATCTAAAGAACACAAGAGAAGACTTGGACAAATAGAAATGTGTGCCATGTTTTTTAATAGAAGACAATATCATAACAAAATCAATTCTACTTATGTTAATTCCCACATTAAACATAATCCAAATAACAATGCCAACAAGTGATTTTAAAATTCATATATAAAAAGAAACAAAAATAGGAAAACTCTAAACTCAGGGAAGTATGATATTTTCAGACAATAAGATGTGTGGCAAGATTGGCAAGCTGGATAAAAAGCCAAGACCCATCAGTATGTTGTCTTCAAGAGACCTATGTCATGTACAAAGACACACAAGTTCAAAATAAAGGGATGAAGAAAAATTTACCAAGCAAATGGAAAATAGAAAAAAATCAGGGGTTGCAATCCTAGTTTCTGGGGGGAAAAAAAAAACAGACTTTCAACCAACAAAGATTAAAAAAAGACAAAGAAGGCCATTACATAATGGTAAAGGGTTCAATTCAACAAGAAGAGCTAACTATCCTAAAACATATATGCATCCAACACAGGAGCACCCAGATTCATAAAGCAAGTTCTTAGAGACCTACAAAGAGACTTAGACTCCCACACAATAATACTAGGAGACTTTATGCCTCCACTGACAATATTAGACAAATCATCAAGACAGAAAATTAGCAAAGATATTTAGGGCCTAAACTCAGCTCTAGATCAAGTAGACCAGATAGATATCTACAGAACTGTCCACCCAAAAACAACAAAATATACATTCTTCTCAACACTACATGGCACTTACTCTAAAATTGATCACATATTTGGAAGAAAAACATTCCTTAGCAAATGCAAAGAAACTAAACTCATAACAGTCTCTCAGACTACAGTGCAATCAAATTAGAATTCAAGATTAAGAAATTCACTTAAAACCACACAACTACAGGAAACTGAACAACCCCCTCCTTAATGAGTCTTGGGTAAATAATGAAATTAAGGCATAAATCAAGAAGTTCTTTGAAACTAATGAGAACAAAGAGAGGATGTACCAGAATCTCTGTGACACAGCTAAAGCATTGTTAAGAGGAAAATTTATAGCACTACATGCCCACATCAAAAAGCAGAAAGATCTGAAGTTAACACCTAACATCTTAACCAAAAGAGCAAGAGAACCAAAAGCAATAAACTCCCAAAGCTAGCAGAAGACAAGAAAAAACTAAGATCAGAGCTAAACTGAAGGAGACAGAGACATGAAAAACCTTTCAAAAAAATCAATTAATCCAGGAGCTAGTTTTTTGAACAAATTAATAAAATAGATAGACCACTAGCTAGACTAATAAAGAAGTTAGAAGAATCAAATAAACTCAATCAGAAATGATAAAGGGATATCACTACTGACAAATATACAAACAAACCATCAGAGAATGGCCATACTGCACCAAATAATGTAGATTCAATGCTTTTCACATTAAACCCTCATTACCATTCTTCACAGAATTAGAAAAAAAAAAACTATTTTGAAATTCATATGGAACCAAAAAAGAGCCCAGATAGCCAAGACAATCCTAAGCAAAAGAAACAATGCTGGAAGCATCGCACTACCTGACTTCAAACTATACTACAAGGCTATAGTAACTAAAACAGCATGGTACTGGTACAAGAACAGACACATAGACCAATGGAACTGAATAAAAAAGTGCAAAAGTCTCAGAAATAAGACTTCACACCTACAAGTATCTGATCTTTAACAAACCTGACAAAAACAAGCAATGGGGAAAGGACTCCCAATTTAATAAATGGTGCAGGGAGAGCTGGCTAGCTATAGGCAGAAAATTGAAACTAGACCCTTTCCTTACACCATATACAAAAATTAACTCAAGATGGATTAAAGATTTAAATATAAACCCAAAATTATAAAAACCCTGGAAGAAACTCTAGGCAATACCATTCAGGACATAGGCATGAGCAAATATTTTATAATAAAGATGCCCAAAGTGACTGCAACAAAAGCAAAGTTTGACAAACGGGATCTAATTAAACCGAAGAGCTTCTGGACAGCAAAAGAAACTATCATCAGAGTGAACAACCTACAGAATGGGCAATCTATCTATTTGACAAAGATCTAATATCCAGTCTACGAGGAACATAAACAAATTTACAAAAAACAAAAACAAATAACCCCATTAAAAGGTAGGCAAAGGACATGAACAGACACTTCTCAAAATCAGACATACATGTGGCCAACAAACATGAAAAAAGTCTCAAAATCACTGATCATTAGAGAAATGCAAATCAAACAGCAAGATACTATCTCACATCAGTCAGAATGGTGATTATTAAAGTCAGAAAACAACAGATGCTGGTGAGGTTGCAGAGAACAAGGAACACTTTTACACTGTTGGTAAAAGTGTAAATTGGTTCAACCATTGTGGAAGATAGTGTGGCAATTCCTCAAGGACCTAAATGCAGAAATACCAATTGACCCTGCAGTTCCATTACTGGGTATATACCCAAAGGAATATAAATCATTCTATTACAAAGATACATGCATGCCTATGTTCACTGCAGCACTATCTACATTAGCAAAGATATGGAATAAACCTAAATGCCTATCGATGATAGATTGGATAAAGAAAATGTAGTATATATACACCATGGAATACTATGCAGCCATAAAAAGGAATGAGATCATGTTCTTTGCAGGGACATCGATGGAGTTGGAAGCCATTATCCTTAGCAAACTAATGCAGGAATAGAAAACAAAAACACTGCATGTTCTCACTTATAGGTGGGAGCTGAATGATGAGAACATATGGACATATGGTGAGGAACAATACACATTGGAGCCTGTCAGTAGGAAGTTGGAGGGAGGGAGAGCATCAGGAAGAATAGCTAATGGATGCTGGGCTCAACACCTAGATGATGAGATGATCTGTACAGCAAACCACCATGGCCCACATCTATCTATGTAACAAACATGCACATCCTGCACATGTACCCCTGAACTTAAAAAAATTTGAAGGAAAAATAAAAAGGGCAAATTTCTATTTAAAAAATTTTTTAAAAGATGTGTGATAAGGCCTTAGTAACTCAAGTCATGCAAAACAGGCAGATAGACCAATAGAATAAAATAAAATATTGAGAAACAGAAGTAAATATATATGGAAATTTCATATATGTAAGACGAACCTATTAAATCATAGGAAAAACAAACATTATTGAAACTTTTAGCTGAGTAGCCAATTGGAAAAGAAAATTAAGTCAGATCCCCATTTCACACAATGTACCAGAATAAATTCCAAATAGATCAAAAATTTACATGAAGAAAAATAAAACCACAAAGTATTAAAACATGAATAATTATTTCATAATTTTAATTCAAAAAAATCTTTCTAAATATGACCCAATATTTAGAAGCCATATAGAAAAGACTGATAAATGTGACTAATAACAAAAATTTCTGCATGACGAAAAACACCATAAAGATAGTCAAAGGACAAATGACAAACTGAGACAAAATATTCATTACTGGTGTCATTGCAAAGAGGCCAATCCTCCTAATTAAAGAGCTCCTACAGTTCATTACAAACAGACCAAGTGGACGATCTATTTGAACAGATGGTCCACACCACACAATAGGAAATACAAATGGCATTTAAGCATCTTTTTAAAATCCCTGCTCGCAGGTGTAATAAAAGAAGCACAAATTAAAATTACACTCATACCAGTTTTTGCCTGTCAGATGAACAAAGTCCAGACAGTCTGATAACACACTCTCAAGGTTGGTAAGGTTGTGGGGAACAGACGCCCTAGCCCAGGGGAGAGAGGGAGGGAATAAGGAAGGCAGGGTATAAACTGGTATAATCTCTACATATGGCAATTTGACAATATCAATAAAAATTAGAAATGAACCTACATTTTGGGGTTTTGTTGCTTGTTTTTGAGATGATGTCTCACTATGTTGCTCAGGCTGGACTCCAACTTGTAGGCGTAAGGAATACCCCTGCCTCAGCCCTCTGAGTAGCTAGAACTTCAAGTGCACTCTGCCATCCTGGCTCTGAACCTACTTTTTGACTCAGCAATTCTACTTCCAGAAACATGGTCCTTTGAATGTCTTCACACATGTTAGGAGTATGCATAAGTATGGAACAATACAAGCTATGGAGCATTATATGTATATATACATATATACACTCCATATACACTCTTAGATGTGTTAAATTATAAATTCTGTAATCAAAAAGAAAAAATGTGAATCAAGAGAAACCTCAAAACAACAAAAATTAGATAGCACAGCCTGTGGGGTTCCATGAAGTAGATTACTGGGAAGATTCTGAAACACAAATTATTAGCTATTTCTTTACATTTCCATTTCAATAATTTTACTATAAAATAGCTGTTATTCATCTACTTTAAAATCCAAAATTCACACCTATTCTCACATTGTGAGGCTTCCTGCTCATAACAATAAACCTAATTAAATGGACAGGTGTCACATCCTAGTAATGATTTTGTGCAATCCATGCATAAAAGTAAGACATAATACATCTGTAGATGAAAGCCACTAATGCACAGATAATACATGCATCGGCCAAAAGAGCTAAAGAAATGATCAGAAGCTATAAAATAAACAGGACTTGGGTAGGCACAGTGGCTCACACCTTTAATCCTAGTACTTTGGGAGGACGAGGCGGGCAGATCAACTGAGGTCTGGAGTTGGAGACTAGACTGGCCAACATGAACAAACCCTGTTTCTACTAAAAATAGAAACAATTAGCCAGGTATGGTGGTGGGAGCCTGCAATTCAGCTACTCGGGAGACTGAGACAGGAGAATCACTTGAACCCAGGAGGTGGAGGTTGCAGTGAGCGGAGATTGTGCCATTGCACTCCAGCCTGGGCAATAGACAGAGACTCAACCTCAGGGAAGGAAAAAAAAAAAAAAAAGCGGGGGAGCCTTACGTAAACTGGGCTATTACTAAACAGCTCTCACTATTAACACCCGAGTTCCTTATATCAAATAAATTTCTCAACAGAGACAGGTTAGCCATTTTAATTACAGGTCTATTCTCATTCCCACTCCCAAAATGCCCTACCAGGGATGAGAATAATGCTATGTGGGCAGAAATACTGATTAACAAGACACACATTGCTTGCATACGTGTGTATTTTGTAAAATTTCTTTAAAGACATGTTAGAAACTAACAGTTTTTACCTTTTGGATACATGGGGTGGAGGTGGGAAAACTGAGTAGATGGGAAACAGTACGGTTTTTTTAATGCTTTCTGACTTATGAACCAAGTTAAAATAACACCTATTCTAAATAAATGTTTCAATTTTATTTTAAATTGTACAGTTAAAAACAACCACTAGATGGAGCATGCTCCTCATTTGAACTGCTCCTGTAATAAATTCACAAAGAAATTAAAGCTGGATAAAAAAAGTATTTTGGCAACTCCCTAGCTGAAAGCTTGAATATCAGTTTATCATAATAATAATATCTAAATTGCTAACACTGTTCGAGCAAACAGGTGACAATCTGCCATGGAAAAATCAGGATTTTAGAAACATGTCCTTATGCTCCAATCTCCTAAGCAACAGGCATAGTTGTGTATTTTCTGTTTTCAGACATAAACCTAGGCATATTTAGCAATCTTGGTAGTTTTCCTCAAATACCATCTGTTTAACAATGGCATATAAAATCATAAACTGATTTTTTGACAGGTGCTCAGCTATAATGTCTCTTTTCTGTCTTCTTAGGTGTCTAAGAAATAGAGATCAGGCAAATATTAGTGTTCCTAGACCTTAGGCTGCAGGCAGAGGCCCCCCTGCATGGCATCAGTGCTGGGGGTGGGAGTCAGGCCTCACATGTGAGGGACATCTGGGGACAGCTGTTGGAGCAGTGATGAGGTCCAGAGAGGGCCCAGCTCTGCCCAGCAGCTCCACCGTCATCTGACTTTCCTATTGGTGTTCTGTGTAGGATTCAGGTTGTTAAATGGTCCCATAAAGAAGAACAAGCCTGAAAACCTCTGAGCTAAAGCAGGCCACCAGCAAGAACTGAGGGAAAAGATACTAGTGGGGAGAGAGAGAAAGACCTCTCCCAGAAGCCTGGGAAGGTGGCAAAACAAATGCTGACCACACCGAGTGTTAACAAGCATGCTGAGCAACTAGACCTCTCATTCACTGGAGGCAGGAATGTAAAATGGAACAACTACTCTAGAAAAGTTTGATAGTTTGTTATGAAGTTAAACATAGACTTTTCATGTGCAATCTCGCTCCCAGGTATACACCCTAGGAGAAATTCTTTGTTCACAAAAATTATTTTTAAAACCTGTACATGAATGTTTATAGCAGCTTTATTTGCAATCATCAAAAACTGGAAATAATCCAAATGTCACTGGCAAATGGATAAACAAACTGTGGTACATCTATACAATGGAATACTACTCAACAAGTAAAAGGAATGAACCACTTACTCACATAACTTGGATAGATCACAATAACCTGGATAGGGCATTGTGTTGAGTGAAAAAAAAGCCAATCCCAAAACAGTTACATATTATGTAATGCCAATTTCATAAATTTTCAAAATGATAAAAATTATGGTAATGTAGAATATATCAGTGGCTGCCAGGGGTTAGGGCAGTGGGAAGTCTGACTCTGAAGGGAAAACACAGGGGAGTTTCTTTGTTACGTTGTGTGCCCTGATTTTGGTGTTGGTCACACAGTACTACGTAGGGGATAAACTCTCATAGAACTAGGCTGGGCATAGTGGCTCACACCTGTAATCCCAGCACTGAGAGGCCAAGGCAAGAGAATTGCTTGAGCCTAGGAGTTCCAGACCAGCCTGGCAACAAGAGGCCCCTTCTCTACAAAAAAATTTTAAAATTACCCAGGTATGGTGGTGCACGTCTATAGTCCTAGCTACTTGGGAGGATGAGATTGGAGGGTCACTTGCCCCCAGGATGTTGAGGCTACAGTGAGCCAAAATCATGCCACTGCACTCCAGCCTGGGTGACAGAGTGAGACTGTATCACAAAAAAAAAAAAAAATCATAGAACTATACACATACACACATAAGAGGATACACAAATGACCACCAAGCACACAAGAAAGTGCTCAACATCATCGGGCATCATAGAAATACAAATTAAAGCCACAATTAAATAATAGTACATACCTATTCAAACAGCTAAATTTTTAAAAATAATGATAACACCAGATTTTGACAAAGACATGGAGCAATTATAATTGTCAAACATTGTCATAAAAATGTAAATTGGTAAAACCACTTTGGAAAAAGATCTCATAGATTTCGTAAAAGTAAACAGATACCTATCCCATGACCCAACAATTACATTCCAAGGTATTTACCCAAAAGAAATAAAATTACATGCCCGCACAAATTGTCATAGAAGAATATTCATATCAGCTTTATTCATAATAGCTCCAAACTGGAAACAGCTCTGGCGTCCATCAATAGAATAGGTAAACTATGATCTATTCACAGGATGGAATGTACTGAGCAAAAAAAAGGAACATACTGCTGATACACAATAAATGACATATATTAACCTAGAAAACATTGTACTGAGCTCTTGTAGGTCACTTGCTCTGGAGGAAGCCAGTTGCCAAGATGTGAGGACACTTAAGCAGCCTTATAAATAGCCCACCTGGAGAGGAACTGTGATCTCCTTCCAATAGCTCTGTCAATGAGTGTATTAGTTCATTTTACATTGCTATGAAGGAACACCTGAGACTGGGTAATTTATGAATAAAAGGTTTATTTGGCTCACAGTTCTGCAAGCTGTACAAGCATGGCACCAGGATTTACTCAGCTTCTGATGAGGCCTCAGGGAGCTTCTACTCATGGTGGAAGGCAAAGGGGAAGCAGGTGTGTCACATGGCAAGAGAGGGGGTGCAAAAGAGAGGAGGAGGTGCCAGAATCCTTTAAACAACCAGCTCTCAAATGAACTAATGGAGTGAGAACTCACTCATCACCCAGAGGTCAGCACCAAGCCATTCATGAGGAATCTGCTCCCATGACCCAAACACCTCCCACTAGGTCCTACCTCCAACATTGGGTATCACACTTCAATATGAGATTTGGAAGGAACAAACATCCAAACTAAATGAACGAGTCATTGTAGAAGTGGCTCTTCCAGCCCCAGCTAAGCCAGGGCCAACAACCTAAATGCAACCTTATGGGAGACCCTGACCCAGCGCCACCCAATTAAGATGCTCTGAAATTCCTGACCCACAGACACTGTGTGAGACAATATATATTGGGGTTTGAGCTGCTAAATTTTGGAGTAATTTGTTACATATCAGTAATAGCTAACATAGTAGTGTCATGCACACACACAAAATTGATGGACACGAAAGAGTATCTTATTTTTAAAGCACTTTAGCAATATACAATGCAACAGGAACAAAGGCATGAGTCATAAATGTACAGCCCAGTGAATTATCACAAGGTAACCTCAACTGTGTAATCCACACCCAAGCCAAGGAAAATCACATTACAGAGCCAGCATACAAGATCCCCCTCAATCACTACTTTCTCTCTCCTAAACAGTGCTAGCTGCTATCCTGCCTTATAACTTCATAAATTATTTTTTACTTCTTTTATTTATTTATTTTGAGACAGGGTCTCATTATGTTGCCCACGCTGGTCTTGAACTCCAGGCCTCAAGCAATCCTCTTGCCTCAGCCTCCCAAGTAGTTGGGACTACGAGTACACCACCATGGCCAACATATTTTTTGCTTCTTTTGAATATTAAAGAAATAGGCCAGGTGCAGTAGCTCACGCCTGTAATCCCAGCACTTTGGGAGGCCAAGGTGGGTGGATCACCTGAGGTCAAGAGTTCAAGACCAGCCTGGCCAATATGGTGAAACCCCATCTCTACTAAAAAATACAAAATTAGCTGGGTGTGGTAGTACATGCCTATAGTTCAAGTTAGGGAGACTTTCTTGAACCCAGGTGGCAGAGGCTGAAGTGAGCCAAGATTGTGCCATTGCATTCCAGCTTGCGTGAGACAGAGCAAGACTCCATCTC
>NW_016107537.1:3073184-3095877 GCF_001604975.1 Cebus imitator
CAGCCTGGGTGGCAGAGGAAGACTCCATCTCAAAAGAAAGAAAGAAAGAAAGAAAGAAAGAAAGAAAGAAAGAAAGAAAGAAAGAAAGAAAGAAAGAAAGAAAGAAAGAAAGAAAGAAAGAAAGAAAGAAAAGGGATTATCTACTATATATTCTTTTGTGTCTGGCTTCTTTCACTTAGCATGGCTAATCAGAGTCATCTTTAGGATCTGTTGTAGTTGTGGTCCACTCATTTTCATCATTATACAGGATTAAATTGAATCCACAAAATATGTTAAGTGAACAAATTGTGTGATTCTGATAATAAGTTCCAAAACAGACAAAACTAACCAATAGTAGGGGGGAAAAAACCACACACAACAGTGGTTATCTGCAGGAGGGTGGGGGCAGGGGTTGACTGGCAAGGGTATAAGAGAACTTTTTGGGGTGAGATGATAATGTTCTATGTATTTTGATAGAGGTAGGGTTACATAGGTGTATATATTTGGCAAAATGCTGAGAATGTACACCTAAGATTTTTTACACTTCACTGAAGTCTTACAGCAAACTGAAAAGATCTGATGCATACTGAAGTCTTGTTCAGTACGTGTTAGTGGTATGCACATTGAGTTATTTAGGAGGAAGAGTATTTATGTTTGTAATTTTGAAATGCACCCAAAAATGGGATATGGCGAATAGTGAAATCAGTAGATGGGCAAATATGTGACAAAGCAAGTATAGTAGCCTGTTCATGGCAGAACCTAGGTAGTGGATATAAACTTGCTCAATGTCAAGGTCTTTCCATTTTTGTGCATGTTTTGTTTTGTTTTGTTTTGTCTTTTGTACTTCACCCAGACTGGAGTGCAGTGGTGCAATCTCAGCTCACTGCAACCTCTGCCTCCCAAGTTCAAACTATTCTCCTACCTCAGCCTCCCGAGTTGCTGGGATTTTAGGCATGCACCATCATGCTCAGCTAATTTTTTGATTTGTAGTAGAGACGGGGTTTCACCATGTTAGCCAGGATGGTCTCGATCTCCTGACCTCGTGATCCACCTACGTTGGCCTCCCAAAGTGCCAGGATTACAGGTATGAGCCACCGTGCCCAGCCTAAATTTTTAAGTATAAAGTGTTGGGGCCAGGCATGGTGGCTCACTTGTAAGCCCAGTATTTTGGGAGGCCAAGGCAAGTGGATTGTTTGAGCTGAGGAGTTCAACGTCAGCCTGGGCAACATGGCGAAGCCCGATCTCAACAAAAAATACAAAAATTAGCAGGGCGCCTGTAGTCTCAGCTACTCAGGAAGTTGAGGTGGAAGGATCACTTCAGCCTGGAAGGTCAAGGCTGCAGTGAGCCATAACTGTACCACTGCACTTCAAGCTGAACAACAGAGCAAGACCCTGTCTCAAAAAACAATTATATATATACATATATATATATATATATATGTATATATATTTGTGTATATATATGTAAATATATTTGTGTATGTATATATGTATATATACATATATATATGTGTATATATATACGTATATATATACACATATATACACACACAAATATATGTGTATTTGTTTACCTATAATATGTATATGTTTGTATATGTATATGTTTATATATATGTATAATGTGTAATTTGTAGATATATATATATGTATATATAAAGTAGTGGAATAAAGTAGATGATCAGAAAGGGAATTATGGTAGGGCCACTGTTTTCTTCAGTAAGAACTTTGTGCACAAAATTTGGTTTCTAAATACTGTTCTCAAATAAAAGAAACTAGGGCTCCTTGGATAAATGTATGATTACAGGACAGGGGCAGGGAAAATATAAGATGAGCCTGAAACTCCCAATGGCCAAAGCTGGAACAATTTGAGCAACAAAAATGTGCTATTGGATTGTAACCCAAAACATAAAATAAACACATTAGTCTATACCAATATAAGTAAATGATTTAATAAATAAGTACCTGGGGGGAAAGAGATCAATCTCCTATAAGACATAATTTGTGTAGATACTCTGTCCTCCAGAACATGGAGCTTAATTAACTAGTCCCACCTAACCACTCACCCACGTTGAATGTTGGATGGATTGAATGACTGGCTTCCAAAGAGGGAAAAAGTAATTGTACAGTGGAGAAACCTGACAAGCACTACAAGCATCACCAGGGATAAGCCATGATGATGGAATGCACTCACTAATACGATGTGACCAGAAGGGCACTTCCTCAGGGTATTCTTCCCAAAACCCATAATCCCAGTCTAGTCCTGAGGAAAACACAGACAAACCCAAATTGAGAGACATTCAACAAACACCTCACCAGTACTCTTTAAAATAGTCAGGTCATGGAAAGAATGAAAGGTGGACGAACTGTCACAGACCAGGGGACACTGAAGAGATGTGACAGCAAAATACAGCATGGCATCCTGGATGAGACCCTGGAGCAGAAATCAACCACTAGTGGGAAAACTAAAGAAACCCAAACAAAGTCTATAGTTTAATAGATGCTGCTTTGTTTTCCTGAGACGGAGTCTCCCTCTGTTGCCCAGGCTGGAGTGCAGTGGCACAATCTCAGCTCACTGCAGTCTCTACCTCCCTGTTTCAAGTGATTCTCTTGCCTCAGCCTCCTGATTAGCTGAGATGAAAGGTGCTTGCCACCATGTCTGGCTAATTTTTTGGTATTTTTAGTAGAGATGGGATTTCATCATGTTGGCCAGGCTTGTCTTGAACTCCTGACCTCATGTCATCTGCCTGTCTCAGCCTCCCAAAGCACTGGGATTACAGATGTGAGCCACCCACCACCCACCCCCTGGCCTGTCAATGGTGCTGTCTTTGTTTTGACAAATGTGCTGTGGTTGTGTAAGACGTTAACAATAGGGGAGGGTATATGGCAACTCTCTGTACTATGCTTTGTAATTTTTCTATACGTTAAAAATTATTCCAAAATAAAAAGTTTAAATAAGAAAGAATACCCAAGGCAACACAAACAACAAAATGACCTTTATGCATTAAAAATGAAAACAAAAAAACTAGAAACATTTTTTAAAACAGTGTTTGTGCATGGTTTTCTCAAAACCTAAATCAAGTGGAAAACACATCTTCAGATACCAAATTTGAATGCTGTCATGACCAAGGACACCCTTGATGTCTACCCTTTGACCACGAAATGATTCCAGGTAGCACAGACATTCTGGAATGAAGCATCAGCACGAACTTCAAAATCAAGCTGCTGTAACAGCATGCTTCTGTTTTAATAACCTGCCCCTTTTCCCTGGTCTCTTTTGCAAGTTTGCTTCCAGAAGCACCTCCAATTCAGCCCACGATAATTCCCTAAATCATTCTCTTCTTGTTGGAAATGGCAAGAATCAAAAATGCTTTATGTCCAACACCAACGAGCTGAAACCACAGCCAAGCACTCACACAAATGACAAGTGGGCATGAAGAACAAATCCCCAAAGGCGGAGAGCAAAGAAACCATCTGCCTTCTAGTAAACACCACAGCTGCACCCATAGCTCAACCTCCTACGGCTGAAGCCTTCACCCCACCCCCAGGAGCCACCCACACAGCCTGATGAACTGACAGTGAATGGAAACAGAAACTGTTGAATCATCTTGTGGTAACTGGCAAAGCCTGCAAGCTCTGAACCAGCAAGGGGGATTGAGAAAATACGAAGAACGGGCTTTCTAAGTACTGTGGTTTAATTTCAGTTGTGAAGTCACTCAGCCAGGGAAATGTACAGTTGCTAATTGGCAAAGTCTATAAAGGTAGCAGGAAGAAAGACTTAGGAGATATTAAAAAAGGAGAGAGAAGAAGAAAAGATCCCCTGCACCAGAGACAAAGCCTGATAGGAATCCCCGATGAGGCACTTCCAATCCATGCCCTGTATCTTGGGCTCTACAGGGAGTACCCTGCAGAAAAGGGACACTCCTTCACCAGCCTTCCTTTCTCCTATCTTTCCTGTTTCATTGCCTCCTTACTTGAGCTTTCAATAGGCACCTGAACCACACTAAGCAGGAAGAATCCAAGATACCTTGGGCCATTCCTCCCCTCAGAGATCTCAGACTCTAGCTCAGACTCTAGAAGACAGAGGAACAGGAGTGTCTGAGAATGGCATGGAGAGAAAGTTTTCACATTACCACTAAGCCACAAGTGTCCAGGGCTTTGCCACCTCCCAGTGGGTGAATGGCATGGTTGTTTTCTGCAGATGAAAGCCTTTAGTCCAGCAACTACCTGTACTTACGGTCAGGATGAACTGCAGGGGTGGCAAGAAGGCAGAATGAGAACCATATCACTCTATATGTGCCAAGAAGTGAGATATCTGTGGGCAGAGAGAGGAGGCCCCCTGAAGGAGAGAATGGGGAGGAGGTAGTAAGGTAGAAAGGGCTGGAGGGAAGCAGGCAGGAAGTGAAGGGAGAAATAGGGCCACATGAGCAGAGATGCAAACAGATATAACCTCCCAAGACAACAATACAAGCCATAAAAAAAACCACACACACAAATATTCCTTCACTAGGTAAATGTATGTTGGTTGTGGCAGGTACTGCTGGTGGCTCTTCCTCCCCTGCCAGGATTCTGAGGTCACTCCACTGCCCAGCCCCAGGGCAGGTCTGTTTGGTTCAGGTCATCACAGGGTCCCAACCTCCAGGAAAATGATCAGCTTAGAAATGAGATTTGTTGCTTGAAACAAGGATGGTTATTTTTATAGGGTGGATTTAGGAAGCACTGAGGCTGGAATGGCATGCAAGAGGCTAGTTGAGAAAACGAAAGTGGGTGTGCAGCCCCAAGCTGTTGAACACACCAGAGGGGCACCCAGTCCTGTGGCCCATGGATATAACCAGGACTAGCTCCCTCCTGAGGCTGCATTCTGCCGATGGGATGGCTGAGTCTGCTGGCTTGCGGGCTCATTGTTTCTGGCTGTCATTTACATGTATGCCATTGGTCACCCAAAGGATGTTTCTAGTTGTAAGAAACAAATTCACCCATCCAAACCCAAAGAATGGACTCGGAGACCCAGAGAACAGCAAAGGTGAGACTTTTAATGACAGTCTTGCAAGATCAGGTGTCTGATAGGCAGGCACACCTGGCATAGTTTCAATAAGCAATGTATCTCCTAGTATGCAGGCCTCTCCTCTGGTTCCTCATAGGCTGAGTACTATGGGATCATAATCTTCCCAGACGTCACCTACTGATTGTTGGGAAGAGGCTTTAGATGTTTTTTCAGGATTGTCTTGCTGCATTTTATTGCAGCCTACAGTGCATTGCAATCCTAGTTAGCTCAGGGCTTTTCAAGTATATTTGACTTATGACCTAAGTAGCTGGGCAGGCTGATAAGAACAGACAAAGCGAGTTATTTTGCAAACTAGTAAACTTTCATCTTAGACTACACTTTTTTAGTTTGGGTGAAGGCAACTAAAGGGCGAGGGAAGAAAGGGGGGAACAGGGGAGGCCTACAAGCAAGCATCCGCTATTTAAGCAGGAACCTAGTATATACTGTTTCTTCTGTAGTTTGCTGACCTAAGTCAATTTAAGGTACTTTGTCTTGGAAATGGACTGCTGTATACATTATTTCCTTCATGGTAGAGCATGACTGTGCACAAATTCTGCAGGAGTCTACAGTGAAAACTCATCATCTTCAACAACAAATCCATTCAACAAACATGTGGAGAAAGCACCTTCACTGAGGCAGGCAACATGCCAGGAGCCGGGTACCATGCTGGAATCTGGGAGCCATTCATGCACTTACTTGTCCATTTACAAGTAAATGAAGTAGGAAAGTGGATATGGTGATTCCCTCAAGAGCCAACTACAATCTGAATTGTAGTTGGGATCTTAGGGTCTGAGATCACTGAGAGACCAAGGAAAGGTTGAGTCAAGTATTCTCCCATGGCTGTCAGGAGCGGTAGAGAGAACAGCCAGGGATCTGGGGGCCTCCATAATGTCTGCAGCATTCACAATAAGCCCATAGACAGTGTTGGGGGAAAAAAAAAAAAAAAAAAGGTTTGTACATGTTACATAAAGGCATTGTTATGAAGAGAAGGACGGCAATCGGAGTCCCCTACTCAGCTCAGCAGTCAGCATCTGTCTACAGTTGTAATCTTGGTAAGAACCATTCTCAACTCCTAGCTTCGACCCACTGGCAAAGCTTTATTTATAGAGTGAGAACAGAGCATAAATGTTGCCAGCCTTCACGTTGTAAGGTAGAGGATACAGAGAAGAGACTTAGAGAAGAGATACTATCAACATTCAGCGCAACAGGGTAAAGAAAAATAAAAATTATACACAGGAATAGGCGGTGGCAGGAGACTCTCCAGTCCCTTGCAGGAAGAGAAAGGGGCAGAGGTGGCCACTTTACCTAGGGTGCAGATCAAAGTTCTGCAGTCTCAGGACACAGTAAGAATGGCTGTAGCTAGAAATCCGGCCCAGATATCCTCAGAATTGCAGCCACCTTCAGAAGTAGTGAGGAATGGGTATTGATGACCCCCTAATCTCTTTAGTCAGATATTGATTCCTTGTGTGGGAAATATTTTCATTTGGAATCAGTCAGCAAGTTTCTTCCCAGAAAAACAAAGGTATTGCTGATCTTCCAATCAAAGTCATAGCAAAGGAAGGAGCCCGCCTAACTTCCCATTTAAGGCAGAAATGCCTGAACTGCGGCTTCCCAGGCTCTCTTCTGTGACATTACTTCAATCACTGGAATGGTCCAGAGACTCAGGGACCATTGTTGCCCTTTCCTGAGCTGCATCACCCATTTTCCCTTGCAGACACCCACTCCTTCTCCCCAAACTACATGACGCGGGTTGGCGAACCCCACCCCTTCTGGTATGGGCAGACACTGACTAGACTGGGCTAATCCTTGCCCTTCACCCCAGTGACCACTACAATGAAGAGCAATGGCCAGCTGGGTCAGTCAGGCTGAAAACCAAAAAGGGTCCCTCTCTTCCTGCCTGGCTGCTGAGCTGCTGCACATGCAACATAGCTCTGTCTAGGTGGACAGGGCCTGTCTGGACAGGAGGAGAGCAGGGCAGGGGATTCAAGAAAGTGCCACTCAAGCACCTGGATTCCAGCCTCCACACCTGGGGCCATTGTGAGCTGCATTTCTGACTTTGCAACTGAAACAAGAGCAACTACTTATGGTAATAATGGTGCTTAGGGTTGCAAGCAACAGAAAACGTACTCACATAGGCCTGAACGGTAAAGGGCAGTTGCTACCTCAGAGAACTGGCAAGGCAAACTTAGGGCAGGCTTCAGGGCAGGCTTCCTTCTGAAGCTCAAGTATGTCCTCAAAACCTAGTGTCTGTCTACTCTGCCTCCATGGATCACTTTATCCTAAGGGTGGTCTCCCTCAAAGTGACAAAATGGCTGCACCAGGGCTAGCTTCATACTCAAACTCCACCCTCTCCAAGATGAGAGGGTGTGTCCCTCTGACAAATCTCTCAAGTAAGCGAGACAGTGTCTTTTCCTGGCACACCAAAAAACCTCCTCTTCAAATTTCATTGACTACAGTCAGGTCACATGACTGTTTCTGAACCAACACCTATGGCCAGAGGGTGGCTATACCCGAGTGGCTTCCTCCAGGGTTTACAAGAGAGTTCCTATGGCAAAGTGTGGGAGGGGTGTGAGGTGACTGGTTGACTGTGGAAGAAGGTTGTAGGTAACATGGGGAGGGGGCATGAAGTGAGGACAGGGCTCACCTCACCGATACTGTGCCTAATGAGGAAGCAAGAGAAATTATCTCACCTCACCATTTTCTTCACCTCAAATTTTTTTGAGAACGGAACATCTCAAATTAGATCAGCAGACATAATTTATGTCAGACCCTGCAGATCCCACCTCCTAACTCTGTCCTCTCTACATTTTTAGCCAAAATAATTCCCTTTCTAAACTTCACTATTACTACCTTTAATAGTCAAATAAATTATAAAACATAAAAAATCATGCCACCAACTATGTTCCTTGGGCCCAGAGCCCCATGAGGCTAATGTGGAACCACTGGGTCTCTTGGCCTTCTACAAGCAAGGGTTTAGTTCATTTCACTTAATACTGCTGTCTTGCACGCTCTCCCTCTTTTTCTTATCTGTCTGTTTCTGTTCTCTCTCTCACTCTTTCTCTCTCTCTCTCTCTCTCTCTCTCTCGTCCCCCCTCCCTCCACCAAGCAGGTATTAGCCAGAGTTCTTTGGCTGCAGGTAAGGCAGGACTAGAAGGCAGGGCCTGGGAGTGGGACATTTGCTGCAGGGTGCAGGGTCAGTGCCTGGGGGACCCCAGAGACAGCACTCCAACTGTACCCAGTAGAAAGAGAGTCCCCTAAAAGGACTGAGCATTTTACCCCAAAAGGAAACCACTGGATAGAATAGAAGGTGCTGTCTACTGCCCCAAGTCAGCCAGTGGGATTTCACTGGGAGGAGCAGAAGAGGAGAAATGTGTAGGTACATTCACAAGGATACAAATCATCCCTGTGACGACATGGCTGACCTGGAAGGCACCACAAGGGAAGGCAGGTGAGCGGAGCTCGAAGGGCTAGGAAAAATTCTGAAAGCCTTGGGCAGAGACACAGAAATTGTGAATGATCTCAAAGGAAGGGTGCGAGGTGCTCCGAGTGGTGCATTGGTTCTTCTGCCAGCCTCAGTCCTGGTCAACTGAGGCTCCTGTGCCCCGCCTGAGGCCTGGCAGCACCCACAGACTTCCACCCAGCCCTTCTCCCTGAGTCTCTGAACTTGGGTTTTTGTTTTTGTTTTTGTTTTTTTCCAAACGCTTATAGTCTTATTTCATAATGTTAGTTACTGGAAAAATTAGTAAATTTTTGGAAAATAAATCATAACAGTCACTATGACTGTTTAAGAAAAGGGAACATATTCTAGAAAAAATGTAGGTGCTGGGGAGCCAAAAGGCTCAGCCCACTGCCACCTTCCCACCTGGCCTGGGAGAAAACAAACTGTAAGGGACTGCACCTGTGTTTTTAAATACAGGAAATTTTCAGCCTGATATATGCATATAACACAGCACAATTCAACCACAAAAATAATTGAAGTATTGATATTATATAGTTGATAGGTATAGAAGTACACAGCCAGAATTAACCTCAAAAGCATGCTAAGAAGCCAGATACAAATAGTCACCTATTATAACCTTTTATATGAAATGTCCAGAATAGGCAACTCCATGGAGACAGAAAGTAGATGGTGGTTGCCAAGGAAATAAGTGAAGGGTGAACAGGGAGTGATTATTTAATAGGTACAGCATGTTTTTCCAGGGTGATGAAAAAGTTTTGGAATGAGATAGAAGCAATCCTTCCACAACATTGAGAACACATTAAATGCCACTGAATTGTACACTTTAAAATGGTTAGTTGTATGTCATGTGAATTTCACCTTTTCTAGTTTGATCCAATCCCATTTATCCATTTTCGTTTTTATTGCCTATGTTTTGGGATCATCTCCAAAAAATCCTTACCCAAACCAATGTCAAGAAGGTTTTTTCCTTTGTTTTCTTCTGGTAGATCTACAGTTTCTGGTCTTAAGTCTAAACCATTTTGAGTTATCTTTGTATGTGCTCAAATTTTATGATGCTATTATTATTGAGAGTTCAGGAAAGCCCCAAGCCTTGGTATGACACAAAAGAAAACTAGAGAATTCCCCAAACTCACCCACCTTCTGTCCTTCACTTTTCATGGCCTATGTTGTAGAAGTGGTTGCAGCATTCAGACAAGTGTGGTAAGGAAGGGCCCCAGGAGCTCTGCCACTCAATGGCATCAGGACCCAAGGTGTCAGGGGCACCAAAACTCTCCTCCCATTCAGGAAAGCAAGTTATTAATATAATAATACATCACCCCCAAATTTCTTGCCAAGGAAAGAAGAAGGAAAACTTTCCTTATGCATAGTCAACAATAATTTATCTAGTGCACAATTATTCATTTAAGGTTGAGGAAAGTGATCTAAGAGGCTGACAATACCCTTTCATAAAGTCATGTGACAGAGTACAAGGCAGCACTATAGTAATTGTCTTGGTGCTGGACCTGGGAGGAGTTGGTCTCCAAATACTTAAAAAGCCTTTACAAAATTCCTCATATCAAAAACATGCTTTATTCTCCTATGACTTGTGTTTAAATCCACATACTGCCATGATTTTACCTGGTGGATGCATCTGAGACAAGACAGCAATAGCTGCCCTCATCCCTGGGACCCTCTCCCCAGCTGGGATCCTCTCCTCACCATGCTGTGTTTCTTTCCAGGACTAAAAGCCATGTTAAATGTCTTCCTATTTTAACACAGTTAAGGGGCACAGAGTGTGACAAGGACTGGAAAAATGCTATCACTTGCAGGTTTGTGAGACTCTCAAGAAAGTGTGCCATCACCCTCTCTTCCTCTCCCCTCTCTCACGGCTGGTGGCAGACACTTGAAAAACCACCAGGGAACCCCCTGCCCCCGCTTTCTCATCCCTCTTCAATCTGTGTTTTCTCTGAGCACTTGTGTATAATATAGCACGGAAGGAAACCGCAGATAAGAGTGTGGTTAAACTAAATTCCTTAGGATTACTCCCAGCCCTAAGGGTTTTGATTTCTTACCTCTTCATTCCTGCCCATCTACTCAGCACAGCCTCTCTGAGATGCCACTCAGTGAAAATCACTGTGCTGGGCTTGGGGATCCAGCATTTCTCAAGAAATGACTTTCCAACTGAGGTCTATTTTACACACACACACACACACACACACACACGTGCGTAAGTTCTTATTCTTACTCTGTCACACTCACTGCCTGTTACAAGCTGAATTGTGTCCCCTGCTCTCCCCAAAATTCAGGTATTGACTGGTAAGTTACAGAGTAAAGACGATGTGCAGACAGGAAAGAAGACACCACCAACAAGCCCAGGAGAGAGTCCTGGAGCAGATTCTCCCTTGCAGCCCTCAGAAGCAACCAAACCTGCTGGCAACAACTGACACCTTGATCTTGGACTCCTAGCCTGCAGAACTCTGAGATAATACATTTCTGGTGTTTTGTTTTGTTTTGTTTTGTTTTGTTTTGTTTTGTTTTGTTTTTTGAGACAGAGTCTTGCTGTGTCGCCAGGCTGGAATGCAGTGGCGCAATCTCAGCTCACTGCAGCCTCCACCTCCCGGGTTCAAGCAGTTCTTCTGCCTCAGCCTCCTGAGTAACTGGGACTACAGGTGTGTGCCACCATGTTCAGCTAATTGTTGTGTTTCTAACAGATGCAGGGTTTCACCATGTTGGCTAGGATGATCTCAATCTCTTGACCTCATGATCCACCCACCTTTGCCTCCCAAAGTGCTGGGCTTACAGGTGTCAGCCACCATCCCCTGGCGGTTGACACATTTATGTTATTTAAGCCACCTACCCTGGGTATGTTATTACAGCAGCCCTATTAAAATAACACAACACCATCATACTCCAGATAAACACACTGGAAATCACTGCTTTAGCAGAAGCCCAGGGGTCCTATTCTTGGTTTTGCCACTCCAAGCCATTCCACATCCCAGAAATGTCTGGGATATTTACATATTTTAATGGGAAAAAGAGAATGACACCTCAGTAAGTCAATTCTCCTCCTTGAGCCTTTGTTTCCCCCTTCAAAAAAGGTCAAGGTCCGCAAGGTCCCCTCCAACATAAACAGCTTATATTTCTATGGCCTCTAGATAGGACCAAGGACAACTGTCCATGTTAGCCACAACCTAACAGTGTTCTCACTGTGAAAAATCCCCACATTCCAACACCAAACACAGTGACATCCCAGTGTCCCACCGGACCTGGCCACATCAGATTGTAGCTTCCAAAGGGCAGGGCCAGTGGATTCCCCAGAATCAGGTCCCTAAATGTGGCTGACAGAGGCCCTGTCCCAGGCCATGTTGTGGAGCATCCTTAACCCTCTCAACTGCCTGTCTGAAGGTCTGGACCCCACATCCAGTGAATGTTCATAAAACTTAACATTCGAGTTTGCAAATATAAAGGCATAACTTTACACATTAAAAACCTATGATTTGCCAAAATATTTTTGTGCTCCTTTGGAGACTTGAAAGTCTTGGAATGGCAGAAAATAGGATGTCTGGGATATTTATATATGTTAAAGGGGAGAAGAGAATGCCAAAGGTGACTGTGGGTCTGCAGGCTGCCAGTGTCACAGGACAGTCGTTGTTCATGTGCTGCAGAAGCTCCTGAAAGTCAGAGCCCACCTCACCACTCACCAGCCCATCTCCAGGGCCTGACACAGTATCTCAAATGATGAACCCTGGGATTTAGATTAGGCTCTACATACCCACAATTAAACTGGATTTGAAATTGCCTCATATAGTCTTGGGAGCAATAAAACTGGAGCCTTTGGAAGATGATCTGGCAATATTGGTCAGTGTTTTCCATGCAGATACCTCTGTTCCATCAGCATCACCTCTAGAACCTAATCCAGAGAAATTTCTTCCATGAATACCAGGGTACTCCCTGCAGCATTGTTTAAGATAACACAAACTGGACACAACCTGAGTGTCCATTGATGGGACATGGCATAATTAAATTATGGCACAGCTGTAACTGATGCAGCTTTAAAAAGAATGAGACAATCCCATCTACACTAACACATAAATTTAGGTCCACAAATTAAATATCAGAACATATTTAAACAGGGATATTCATCACCCATAAAAATGGCAATAATAACCCGGGTGCGGTGGCTCACATCTATAATCCCAGCACTTTGGGAGGACGAGGTGGGAGGATCACAAGGTGAAGAGATTGAGACCATCCTGGCCAACATGGTGAAATCCTGTCTCTACTAAAAATACAAAAATTAGCTGGGCATGGTGGCACGTGCCAGTAGTCACAGCTACTGAGGAGGCTGAGGCAGGAGAATTGCTTGAACCGGGGAGGCAGAGGTTGCAGTGAGCCAAGATTGCACCACTGCACTCCAGCCTGGCAACAGAACAAGACTCCATCTCAAAAAAACAAAAACTGGCAATAATAAAATGATTTATGGGATAAAACCATGTGGACCAATCAAGAACTCAAGAGAAACTGACATTCCACAAAGAATAACAGCAACATACTGTCAGCTAGACAGTGAACAGGTAAGTAGTAACTGACTTAGCAGAACAGAGAATGCTAAGTTCACAGGGCTGAGGGAGCCAACTAGCTGGTGCCACTGGGTTGTATAAATGCTTGGGAAGTGGAGGCTCTGTGCACCTCTGAAAGCAGCTGCATCCTCAAGTCCCCCTCCAAATCCATCAAAGCCTGAGGGCTTATGGTTAGGAGAGGGTGGCATGGGAGGGTAACTGTGGTACCCACATGGGGAACACTGGAGCCAGTAGGAGACCCCTCAACAAGAGCCACCACTTACCAATGCACAGGGCACAGCCAATCATGTGGGGTGGGCTCCATGATTGGACACCCTAAACCATTTCCCAGAATATGGCATCAAGCGATTTATTCTAACAAAATCAGGTATACAAATGGAAGTCTTGAGAAAGGAGGATGGTTTTCTAACTATCCTCACGTTGTGCATGGAAAGCCTATGTGGCTCTAAGTTCCCAAGAGGGAGGACTAGGATTTCCCCCTCATTCTCTACCCATCCACCTCTCAGGAGACTAAAAGATTCATCACTGGAGGAATTAACCCTGTCCTAAACAACACACCAGTACTGACCAGCCAAAGGAGGTTACTCTGTGATCAAAAAGACCTGGGCCCAACAAACCCTGTCCATTTACAACCAGCATTCTATTCACATTTCTCATATTGTGAACAAACATTCATGACTGACTTGATGTTTAATGAAAGCCTCAAACAAACAAAAAAAAAAGGTCAAAAATACCAACAGAATAAAGGAACTCAAAGAAAACAGAGACAAAGCAGAGAATAGAAGGGAATACTTCAAAAATTACTATCAACTATTCCCAGAAATAGAGATTTTTGTAACCAGAAAACAAGAACAGATTCTATTTAAAAGGAACAGAGAACTTTTGAAAATTAAAAATATGACAGCAGATATTTAAAAATAACTCAAGAAGGGTTAGAAGATAAAGTTGAGAAAATCTCACCAGGATGCAGAACCAAAAGATAAGAGATGGAAAATAAAAAAGGAAGGAAAAATAATTAGAAGACAAGGCAAGGAGATATAGCATGTGAGCAAAAAGAGTTCCAGATGACAGATGCAGATAACTGAACACAAGTTTCCATATTAAAAGGGCCCACTGCATGCCTAGTACACTAAAAGAACCCACGTCAAGCCACCCCATCATGAAATTCTATAATACAGCAATGCCAAAAAGAAGCTTCCAGAAGGGAGAGACAAAAACAAGTCATACATAACAGATCAAGGTGCAGAAAGGGTCAGATTTGTCCATTCTAATGTTGAATATAGAAAGTAATGGCATAGCACCTTCAAAAATCTAAGGAAAATTGTATTTCCAGCCTAGAATTTTATACCCACAAAAACTTCCAGCCAATTGAACAGTAAACATTTTCAGACACGAAAATCTTAAAAAATTTCAAAAAGTTCATTCCCAGGTACCCTCTCTTAGGAAGCTATTAGATGATAGATTGTTTTGGTTATCTATGGCTATGTAAAAATGTACCCAAAACTCAGCAAGTTAAAACAACAGAGTGTCATTATTCTATGGAATTTGTACAGGAAACAAGTAGGGATGGCTTGTCTCTGTTTCCAGTGTCTGTGCACTGAACAGCTGTGCACTGAAGCAGCTGGGAATGTTAGCATCTCTTTACCTCTCTCTATGCAGCCTCTCAAAAGGCATCAGCTTGGACTTCCTCACAGCAATGGCAGCCACAGGCAAGTAGGACTTTTTAAATGGAAGCTCAGGGCCTCAACAGATGAGAAGTGGAAGGTCCTAGTCTCTTCAGGCCTGAGCCTGGAAACTGGCACACTGTCATCTCAGCCATCTTCTGTTGACCAAAGCAGTCATAAAAGCTACCCAAGATCAAGGGGAGGTGACACAAACCACATCTCTCAACAGGAGTAGCCTTAATGAATCTGTAGTCCTCTCTGAGCTTCTACAAAGGGTAACCAAGAAAAAGAAAGCCCGGGAAAACAGTGACTTGACCAAAGAGAAATGCAAGGAAAATTCCCAAGGGGGTGGTGAAGAGGCAGGGAGAGCCCATCCAGACTGAAGCCGCAGAAGGAGGCCTCCAGGATGAATGTGTCCATGTGGGGCAGGAGGGGATGAACTGCCAATTACCTGACATGTTTGATCACACTGGGAGGAGTGGAACTGCTCTGTCCTATAACAAATCTGTTTTATCTGTTCTGTTTTATATCTGTCTAGTGTGGAAGTCAGTGGGTGATGGGTTTATAGAAAACTAAGCAAAATGGATAAAGGAGATGCTTATCTCTGAAGAAATAAAAAGGTTGTGACTGAAGAAAATAAAATACAGTACACCATGGGCATGGCTGGAAATAATATTTTTATAGCCATAACAATGTGAACACTGGATACTGATATAGGTAAAAATGGTGACTTTCAGAGAATAGGAAAAGAAAAATGGTGCTGTAGTGAGAAATATTCGTTTTCTATATAACCAAGAGGTAGCCCTTTAGAAATGTTATTTAGGAATATGGAGGTAAATTACATAAGAATGAAGTAAGAGAACTGAGAGTGGTGGCCCATGAAGAAAATAAATGAGGAATGAAGAGGAATGAGGCAGGGAATGGCTGTTTTTCATTATAAATCTAACAGTATAATTTTACTAAATATTTCCATAGATTACATCAATGAAAATAAAAATTAAATTTTAAAAGAAAAAGCTGTAGAACAAAACACACAGTGAGATCCTATTTATATAACAAAATGATGTGCACATGTGTGTATGAATGCAAAGAAAAATCGAAAAAGTGGGAAAAGCACACTAACATAGTAAAAGACACTAAAGCAACCACACTAAAGTAGTAAAAGTGGCCAAGGGACAAAATGTCTATCAACAGATAAAAGAATAATCAAAATGTAGTCTATACATACAGTGGAATATTATTCAGCCTTCAAAAAGAAGGGAATTCTGACACATGCTACAAAATGGATAAACCTCAAGGACATTATACTGAGTGAAGTAAGCCAGTTGCAAAAGAACAAATTCTATATGAATCTACTTATATGGTACCTGGAACAGTCAGATGCTGAGAGACAGAATGTAGAATGACGGTTGCCAGGGGCTGGGGGAATAGGGGAGTGGGGCGTTAGTGTCCAACAGGTACAGAGTTTCCATTTGGGAAGATGAAATTTTTTGGAGCTGGACAGTGGTGATGGTTGCACAACAATGTGAATGCACTTAATGCCACTGAGCTGTACATTCAGAAATGGTTAAAGGATCGATTTTATATGGTGTGTATTTTGCCACAATAAAAAAATGGTTGTAGGAGGAAACATTTTAAGAAACTTTCAAATCTTCCCACTGAGAACATGTTCATGAAACACTTGTGGGGAAAAACTAAACATATGAAAAAGTTAGAAATAGAAATGTGCATTGCTCTAGGGAAGGAAAGAGAGGGGATAAAGAGAAAGAAAGGGAGAAAGAAGCAGCCAGGAGCTACAAGTGGGAGGAGAAGGAAGCTGTGAGGAAGGGTGTGAGAAAGCCCTGGGAGAACAGAATCCTGTGGAGAGGCTTTCTCAGTTCTCTGGCTGAGAGGTGTGTACTGTGCCTACCTCTGCCAGCCAGGCTCTGAGAGAGCTTCCCTTCACCAATAAACTCAGAAAAATCTCAAAAGCTTATCTCATTTCAGATATTGCTTTTTAACATTCACCACAAACCCCAATGAGGAGCTGCCAGTCACCTAGAATGCTCCTGCTGTCACAACAAACAGCACACCTGGTCAGGTGCACAATAGGACAGAGACAGCCATAGCAGCCAGGGTGCTCCCGAAGTCTGCGGAACTCTCACAGAGTGAAGAGTAAGGAGTGAGAATTCAGCCCAGCAGGCTCATCCTTGGGTGAGAGGCGAAGCTCCTTAGAAAGGGAACCTGGGCTGTGCCCACACTGCCCCTGGAAGCTGATGGCCAGAACTCGGGGAATTAACTCCTACACTGAAGAGAGTGGCCACCCATTGCGTGTGTAGGAAGTTACACAACCTCTTTTGGAGGAAAATTGTTTCCTGGGCTCTTATGTCCTGAAATTGCCTGGCCCTGTACAAACTTCTCAATATGTACACACAGCACTCACAACTGTGCTGCCATAACCCTCTCCCCTACACCTACTTTAACTGCAAAGGTCTGTTTGGGGTAAGGTGGGGACAAGCCACAGGAGATCTGGAATCACCTCAGAGAATAGGGAAGTTTTATTTGTCATCTCCTACAGAGGATTTTACATTAGCAGAATGTTAAAACATCCAGAAATCAAGATCAGTGTCTTCTAACATGGGCTGAGATAAAATCTGAAAGTACAATATGAGCTTTCAGATAGATGTCAGAATCTAACCATTTAGGGGAAAAAAAACAAAATATTGTCCATGCTATTACTACAAGTCTGAAATTATAAAGTAAATAAACAAGAACTAGAAGGAATGGAAAAATGTTTGTCTGGGTAATGGGACTTTCGCTTTTTCTTTGTGTGCATGTATATTTTGGAATCCTACCACAACCAGTGTTTACTCCATGCCCACTCAACAGTTTTTCCATTCAAGCTTCATAACACAGCAGCACTGATATTATCTGCAATTTGTAGATGAGCAAATGTAAATAAAGTCAATAAAGGGGGACGAACATCACAGGGCAGCGGTCACACAGGAAATAAACTGCTGCACTAGCTCCCCTATCTGGACATGCCTTTTGCTCTGTCCCTATGGAATTCACAAGGAAGTGCCTTCTACTTGGCCCAAATCAGTAGTTTGGCTATTACAATTTTGTTCCATCTTTTAAACTGTAGTTATCCAAACTGAAAGACAAAGAGGTCATAGCCCAGGAACAAAGTGAAAAGACTGAGGAATTTAGGAGGGGATGTGTGTCTAATTGGATGTGACTGCACTCAGTATGACTTAAAGCAGTCATTCACAAACATTGATCTTAGGACCTCTTCACACGCTTAAAAATCATGATGTCCCCAGAACTTTGGGAGGCCATGGCAGGTGGATTGCTTGAGGTCAGAAGTTCAAGACCAGCCTGTCCCACACAGTGAAACCCCGTCTCTACTAAAAATACAAAAAATTAGCCAGGCATGGTGGTGGGCACCTATAATCCCAGCTACTAGAAAGGCTGAGACAGGAGAATTGCTTGAACCCAGGAGGCAGAGGTTGCAGTGAGCCAAGATCATACCACAGCACTCCAGCCTGGACAACAGAGCCAGACTCCACCTTAAAAAAAAAAATTGTGAGGTCCCCAAAGAGGTTTTATTTGGGTGGGTTACATTCATCGATATTTACCACATTAGAAATTAAAACAGAAAAGTTTTCACATGTTTATTAATTCATTGGAAAATAACTAATAAATCTATTAGTATATTTTATGAAAATATTTTTTTAAAAAAACATTATCAAGAGTAGTATTGTCCTACATTTTTACAAATCCCTTTAATGTCTGTCTTAATGGAAAAGCAGCTGTATGCTCATATCTGCTTCTGTATTTTTCTGTTAGAACACTACACATCATGTAGTCTCTGGAAACCGCCACCGTACATCATTGAAAGAATGAGAGTGAAAAAGCCAATAACATTTTTTGTATTACTATAAAAACAGTCTGAAATCATAAACCTCCTGAAATGCTCTTGGGTACGCCCAGGGCTCCCTGTACCACACTTTGAGAACCATAACTAAAAGAACTATGTATGAGAGAGAGGAAAAGAAAAGTGGGGGAGACACTGATGAACAAACCCAGTGTGGGAAGTAGAAAGTTCCTTTTTAAAGTTTCCTTTCTTGATAAAGAGTAAGTGTGCCGATAACTTTGTTAAGCCCTATCCTATGTAGCTGTCAGATGCTTACAGGCACGTAATACATTCTATGTCCTTGTATTTTAACCAAGATATCTGTGCTAGATGTGCTCACAGGCATATCTCAGCTCTCCACTGCTTTTTACCTATTTTAAAATTTTTAAGTTGTTAGCCAATCAGGTTTTATTTTAGATTGTGAGGTCTGGCCCCAACCAACAGAGATCAGACACAGCAGTAAGGACGACCCCAAATGCTTAAGGGATAAATTTGTGTTTTCCTTTGTTCATTGTACTCTGTGGCAAAATGGCTAGTGAAAGTACACTTCCTACAGTCCAGAAAGTAAAAATTGCGTTGCTGAAAGATCCTTTGTCTCAGTGCTAATTTTTCTTTGCGGCACTGATCATCTGTTTCCAACACCCAGCATCTCACACCTGTCACTTTTCAACTTTCCTAAGCCTCCAGCTTCCCACTAGGTAACCCCAGTGCAAGAACCCCAGATTCTCCAAGAGCAGCCTGACATTCACTCAAGCCATCTCCTTACCTCACGTTTCCGCAAAATAAATTAAACAAGGGCTAAGTGGGCATGGCTAACCAGTTAATCCTCCACGGGCACATATTGACATTTTCAATAGGGGCTTTCTTAAGCTAGAACTCCAAAGCATGGCTCTAACTGTGTTTTTTAGACTAACTGAAATGGGTATGGGAAAGAGAGCCCACAGGAGGCACGAATGCTGAGGTCTGGTCCTGACTGTCCAGTGACTGAGCCATTTCTCCATCTCCAGATTTCAGCTGCACTCACCCCTCTGCCTGCTTCTCAGAGCTGTCCTGGCATCGGATGACATCGAGGAGGACCTGAGTTCCTCTTAAAACCAAACTGCCCAGCTGAAGCTGCCCACTCTGTACACCTGCACTCCGAGGGGGCCCTGTAAGTCTGTCCCACCCCGACGCCCAGAAATGCCCTAGGCAGGGCCACTCCATCCCTGTGCGCCTATCCCATCCCGGTTCTCCTGTCCGCTTCTCCCCACCAAGGGTGGGACACCGCGGGGTGGGGACTCAAGAAACAGGTTTACAAACAAGCAAGGCCGATCTTCCAGCCACACCTTCTCAGTCGACACCGCGCCTGCCACCGCGAGGCGGAGCCTTGCACCAGACTTGGTGGAGGAGGGAGCTCCGGAGGCGAGGAACACCTCTCAGGGGGCTGAAGAAGTCGGCGGCGGCAGTTTGCGCCCACACACCTGGGGCGGAGAGCCCATCGTCTGCAGGTGAGGAAGGGGCCTGGCTCTCACGCGCAGCGCACACCCCACCTCGCCCTGCCCGGGGCGGTGTCCACAGCGACGCGCCGGGGACCGAGGGGACAGGCTCGACGGGTTCGAGGGCTCGGGCAGGGGCGACAGCCACAGCGCGGTACCTTTGCCGGAAGAGAGGGCAGCCGCCCAGGAGCCTGCGCATCTCGTTCTTAAGGCTCCAGAAGTCGCCGTCCAGGTAGCGGTGCAGGGACGAGTCCCCGAGCCCCAAATCCGGCGCCGGCTCCATAGCGCACGGGTTTCTGCTTTTCTGAGCGGCTGGAGGGGCCAGCTTCGCTCCCCACCTCCTCCAGCTCCCTGCAAGTGGGGCCCGGAGCGCACGCCCTCTTTCACCCCACACCCGGCGCTCGTCTCCTCCCTCCTCACCTTCCTGTTTCCTCCCTCCCGGCCCCGCCCTGCCCTGGCTCCCTGGATACGAGGTCCTGCGAGAGTGCGCGCTCCTGCAGTGGCCTCCCCTCGCCTTTCCGAGGAACCGAAAACTCTGTCTTCCAGTGGTCAATTATCCCTCCAGATTTGTGGACTACAAAAAGCAAATATTAGATCCCTAGAAGGGGTGCCGGTCAGGTGGACCTGGGCACCAGAGGCCTGGCTGCTTAGGACTGAACCAGTTGACCCACACAGACACTTTGCCTGGCTCCCGCAACCCAAGATAGCCTGGCTCCAGCTCTGGCCCCTCCTCAGCTGTATCTCAGCTCTTCGCCGAATTGGGCATTACTGTGAACTCTAATATCACTGTAAACTAAAGGTGGCCCAGGTCTACAGCATTGCAGTCCAGGGTAGCTGGGAGCTGCATTCATGACCAGGCGATCAACCTGAACATGATACTCATCTCCCAGGACCCTCCTTTTTTTGTTGTTGTGGCTGGTGGGAAATGATATAATCCAAGTGGAAATGTTCCTTCCTTTGTGCTGTGTAATTCACATATACCTTATTGATTCTCCTTTTAAATACTCAAGGAAATAGTAGCTGTTTCCTTCCAGAGGCTACTTTGCTGGGGAGATGACAGTTGCTGGTGTGGTCTGCTGTCATGAGGTTAGTGGATGCCATCTGTATTAGCTTACAATGGATGCTGTGACAAATTCCCAAAAAGTGAGTGGTTTAAGATAGCACCAATTTATTCTCCTACATTTCTGGAAGTCATAAGTCCAAAATAGATCTTACAGGGTTAAAATCAATGTGTTGGCAGAGCTGGGTTCCTTCTCGCAGCTCCAGGGAAAAATGTATTTCTTTGTCTTTTCTAGCTCCTAGAGGCTATCTCCATTCCTTGGCTCCTGGCCCCTTCACTTGTCTTCAAAATGCATCACTTCAGGCTGCTTTCATTGATGCATCTTCTATTAACTTTGACCTTCTTACTTCCCTCTTAAAAGGACTTGTTTACATGGGGCCTGTCAGAATAATCCAGGATAATCTTCCTATCACAAGATTCATAATTTAATAACACCAGTAATCTCCCTTTTGTCATTTAAGACAACACATTCTCCGGTACTAGTGATTAAAACATGAGCACCTTTGGTGAGCCATTCCTCTGTCTACCACACCCTTTTCTAATGGATGATTAGGTATTATTACTTGCAGCTGTGGTAGACAACTCACTCTGCCTCTCTGGTCACCCTCTCCCTTCCACAGGCAAAATACACTCTCTGCCCTTCTAGGGAGACAGCCAAAGCCCCACACCGCCCAGTCTATGGTAGACAGCTGCAAGTAATAATACCTAATCATCCATGATAAAAGGGGACTTTGTTTTCTCACATCACAGGTAGCCTGGCGGTAGGAAAGTCCCAAGGGCTAATCTGATGGAGCCACGCCAGGAACCCAGGTCCTTTGCATCTTTCTGCTCCACCATCCACCATTCTTTCTCCATAGGTAATCTTTACCTTTTTTTTAAACTTATTTTCTCCCAGTTATAAGATGGATGTTGCAGCTCCAAGCACCATCCTGTGCAAAGCAGAAGAGGAGTGTTTCCTTCAATATTAGCCAAAATAGCGTAATGGTAACAACCCTAAAATGACTTCATGTACACTTTGGTCACCAACAACCCTCAAATCTTAGCACCTAAAAAGACAACAGTTTATTTCTCACTCATGCTACCTGGGGATTCTGTTCCATGACCCCTCACTTCAGGTCCCGCCTGACAAAATAGCCACAATTGTGTGGCCACACTGGCTTTTAAAGCTCCCAGCTAGAGAAGACACACACAACTTCTACTCACAATCCAGTGGACAAAGCAGCTCACTCCTGACTCTGTGGGGGAACGGAAGTACCACCCCTGGACATGCCCAGAAGGCCAACACTCAAAATCATCTGTAAGGAGAGGTACTGACAATTCAATCTGCCTCTCTGGTCACCTTCTCCCTTCCACAGGCAAAATACTCTCTCCACCCTTTCAGGGAAGCAGCCAAAGCCCCACACCTCCGCAACATCAGGTCTGAGGCCCCTAGGGGATACAAAGTGGTCCCTGCATCAAGTCAGGATGTGGCTCCTCTTGATCCAGAGACCTATAAACTGAAAAGATAGGTTACTAAGTTAACTTTCAAGTGAATGTTAGCTTGAGTGAGAAAAAAAA